>NC_056739.1:719300899-719405899 GCF_019279795.1 Protopterus annectens
TAGCTGCTTAAGAATATGATTAAACGGTAGGAGGAATTCAAGCCCATTAGAAAGTGGGTGCAATAGTGAGATGCCTTGTAGTTTTCAGAAATGGAATGGTCATAGGATCATAGGAAGTTATTAGGCTAATGGCCCTGGGGCCCTTACAATCCTAGCCAAGAGTTTATCCCTCAAAAGAAATCGCAGTCAGCACCTGTTGACCCTGTCAGTGTGGGACACAGGTGGAACCCCTGGGACAAATTTGTGGTTTCCCATCCACTCATCAAGGTTGCGCTTGAAGAGGGTCAGTGAGGTGCTCTGTTTGACGTGTGTGGGAAGTCTATTCCAGAGACAGGACAGCCTCTAGGGGACAAACCTTTCTCTCCAACAGGTTTTGTTAATGTCACATATTAGGTTCAGGCCTCTTGAGCATGTAGTGCTTGAGGAGTTAGACTTATGGATATGGAGCATCTCTAGTAGGGCAGAGTCCAAGATTGCCTTGTAGGCAAGACACAGATTACCCCTGAGCAATCCATACGATACTGAGTAGAGTGATAGTGATTTGAGCCTGTTCATATAGGACAGGTGCTGGAGGCCATGGATTCTCTTTGTGAGGTATTTCAGTGGCCTTTCCAGTTGGTGCAGCTGTTTGGAGAGGTACATCCCAAGCGGGGCATTATACTCAATTATTGATCTAATAAGGGAGGACTATAGAGAAGTAATAACCTCCTTTTTTCTGGATGCAATCCCTTTACTTATGAGATGAGGTTCTATACTTTTCGGCATGAAACAGTAATAGTACACATTCAAAGGCTGTTAGTATAGGTAGAGGAAAAGCTTACTATGTATGTAACACATCCCCCGGAGTCTTTTGTAAGTCTTTTTATCTATTACTTCTAGCATGTCGAGGGATCAGTTGCTAGTGTCCTCTCCTGCTCAACTGGTGAACCTGGGAATATTGAGGCAATGCTACAATTGCCTCATGTACACAGACAATCCTCTCCTTCTCCCAAAAAACACAAATACATGCGAGAGATGCAACTATACGGCCAAACTGGAGGCTGAGCTCTCTCAACATAGGACTGGCAAGACCAGACAGGAGGAGAAGGTAACCACACACACTACATACCCAGTCACACATAGTACCATCACAACTTCAAATCATACACATAATCACACAAAGACATACTCGGAGGCTCTGACCAAAAATCTACCAAAACAGCAGAGGCCTCCAAAGCAGACACCCAAACAACTACCACCTCAGGACCCAACACATGCAACACATAGACCACACAGTCAGAGTGTCAAACAGTCACAGCCCTTAAGGCCAAACACAATGCCAGACACACTAGTCATTGGTGACTCCATAGTCAGGCACACTGACATCCCGCTCACCAGATTGAGTAAGGAGAATGTCACAGTAAGCTGCCTGTCGGGCGCTAGAATCCGCCACATAACGCAAGCACTCAGGTCTCTCAACAGCAGGTACAAGTACGACTCAGTCATTGTCCATGCTGGTGTCAACGACCTGAGACGTACCTCCTTGGACTACATGAAAAGAGACATTGAGGAGCTCTCTGATTATGTAGCCCAGGCAGGTATGACCCTGACCTTGAGCAGTATCCTACCTTCACCTAGAATGATGCCACAATACAGTGATAAGATGATCAGCTTTAATAATTGGCTTAAATTTTGGTGTCATTCAAAGGGGATCAATGTCTGTCTGCCTGGGATGACATGCTGGACAAGCCACGCTGCTTCAAGGGACGGCTTGCACCTGTCACCCTGGGCTTCGGATATTGGCAAAGGCTCTTGCCACCCCATAGTGCCTTTTTAGGCAAGGCTCAAATTCTGAACCTACCACCCTAGAACACAACAAAGGAAAAAAACTAAGGGTAATGCTGCTCAATGCCAGAAGTCTCAATCTCAAGATGCACGCACTCGAGGCCCTTCTCAGTATGGAGAACATCGATGTCTGTGCTGTGACAGAAACCTGGTTCAAGGCTCCTGAGAGCACCCCAGCACTATCAGGTTTCACCTCATATCATGCGTTCCGGCCCCAAAATCCGGAAAACACCAAGAAAGGAGGGGGGGGTGTCCATATTCATAAAGGACACACACACCTCAAGGTTGGTGGCAACGCACGATGCATCGGAGACCATCCAGGTGCAATTAACCATAGGCAAGACTGCTCTGCAATTTGTAGAATGTTACAGGCCACCCTCTCAAACTCAGGAACCTCACATGGCCTTCCTGAAAACACTGGAGGGGATAAATGTATCTCCAAACACCATCATACTAGGTGATTTCAACTACCCTAATATAGACTGGGAACACTACTCAAGCCCAAACACTCTAGCCCAAAGGTTCCTGGAGTTCATAAACTCAAATGCCATGGAACAACTAGTCACCATCCCCACAAGAGGAGAAAACATACTTGATCTCATCATCACGAACATGGGATCACAATGTTCAACACCGGAAGTATACCCCTCACTGGTGAGATCAGATCATAAACTAATCTCGCTGGAGGTCCTCATCCCGCCCCCACCTGAAATAAAAAAGACCACAGTGAAAAACTTCTCAAAAGCCGACTTCACACTTCTAAAAACTAGTGTGGTCTCCTTTAAGGCCCCTGAGCCAGTGGTAAACATTACTCAAACCGCTGAATCACTTACAAATGCCTTCTACCAGCACCTACAGGACTGCATGGATCAGGCAATCCCAAACAAAACTAAGACTCTCTTCCAAAGGCAAGCGTCCAGTCTGGTGGACCCCAGCCATAAACAAGCTCTACAACAAAAGGAGGAAGCTACTACAAGATAGAGCAAAATCCTTGAAAGGTAAGACACCTTTGATCATTATAAGTAAAAAACTAAGAGCTCTCATAAAATCATCCAAGGCAAATTTTGAGAGAAAAATCGCCAAGGACTCAAAAGACAATCATAAGGCCTTCTTTAGCTATGTTAGAAACCTAGGAGGAAACTCCCAGATATGCTCAGAATTAGTTCAAAATGATGTGAAGATTACTGAGCCTACACACATTGCCAACATACTGGGTGACAGGTTCAGTGCAAACTTCTCCCCCCCCCCAAAAGGAGAGATATCTATACCAGAGGATTGTAGCCCCCCAAACATCTCCAACGCCCAAGTGAGGACTGCTCTCTCCAAGGCAAAAAACACAGCATCCATGGGACCGGATGGTGTCCCTGGCTGTGTGCTCCACGAACTCAATGAGGAATTAAACCCGCAGTTAGGACAGCTGTTTAATCTTAGCCTCACCTCAGGATACGTACCCAAGGAGTGGTGCACGGCGACTGTGGTCCCACTTCACAAGGGCGGTGCCTCCACCGACCCTGGAAATTACCGTCCCATTAGCTTGACAAGCCTTATCTGCAAAGCCATGGAGAGGATCATAATGGAACTCATAAATAAAGACATAGGGAACTTGCAGACTTTGGATCCAACCCAGTTTGGCTTTGTCAAAGGCAGACCATGCCTTTTAAACTTGGTTGACTTTTTCGAAACAGCCACCAAGGCCATTGATGAGGGCAAGGCAGTCCATACAGCCTACCTCGACCTGGCAAAGGCTTTCGACACAATACCCCACTCAGGTATCATCGAAAAACTCATCAGCTTGAATGTAAACCCATACATCACAAGATGGGTTGCAAACTGGCTAAGTGACAGAACCTACAGGGTCAGAGTTGCTGGCGCCATGTCAGACTCAAAGCCTGTCACAAGAGGTGTCCCACAGGGCTCAGTCCTGGGACCACTCTTGTTCGGCATCTACTTTTCTGAAGTACAAGCAAACACAAGAGGGTTATGGCTGACAAAGTTTGCAGATGACTGCAAACTGGGCGCCATAGTCGAAAACACATCTGACACAGATATCCTTCAGAAGGGCCTCACAGAAACGGATAACTGGTGCCAGAGCCATGGCCTAAAGTTAAACGCCAAGAAATGCATAGTCATACCCTTCGGGAAAAACAAGGTTACCCCTAGCTACCATATAGGTGGCAATCCACTGAGCACAGAAGAAGTCATCAGGGATCTGGGGACCCAGGTTGACAGTAACCTTTCGTTTGACAATCATGTTGCCAAAGTAGTTTGGGAAACCTTCTACATTGCCCACCTGATCATGAAGGGATTCACATCTAGATCTAGGGAGGTCATCATCCCCCTGTACTCATCACTCATTAGACCTATGATTGAGTACAATGCCCCATTCGGAATGTATCTGACCCGACACCTGCAGCAGCTGGAAAGGCCGCAAAAGTTCATCACCAAAAGGATAAAGGGTCTCAAAAATATGTCTTATGCCGCCCGACTGAAAGAACTCCAGCTCTATTCAGTCGCATACCGCTTACTCAGAGGTGACCTGTGCCTGACATATAAGGCCATGTCAAACCCAGATTTGATGAATATGCTTCACCTCAAAAAATCTAGATCCCTCAGAACCACAAGGGTGGGAGACTTAAACCTTGACACGGTTATTAATAGAACGTGCTGGAGGGACAGATTCATCACCCAGAGACTCCCTATGCTGTGGAACAAAATCCCGGTACATGTGAGGCAGAGCACCTCGCTGGCCTTGTTCAAGAGGAATCTTGACCAATGGATGAGAGATCGCAGATATACCCCAGGGATTACTCCAGTGTCACTGCTTGACAGAGGCACAGCAAAATAATAGGCATAGTTTTCTTCAAACTAAAGGGGTGGCGAAAGCCACATAACTATGGGCTAGGCTTATAAATGCCCTTGGGCAGATAGCCTAGTATGAACCTATGAACCTATGAACCTATAAGTTCAGTTCAAAGTGGCACAGAGTTTATTTTTAGGAATCTTGGATATAAGACATCACTTGATTTACCATAGGAGAAGATTTTAAGCAGAAGCTTAATTATATCTCTATTAGACTTTAGGTTAAAAAACAATTTTTATTTTATTTATTTATTTATTTTACATTTGTTCACTGGGATAAATCCGATTGGGCAAGATTGCCTGTTTTCAGCGGAGGCCCAGGGAGAAAATCTCCAAACATAGTACATAGAAATTTACAATAAAATCATACAAATCAAATAACATTACAAACAGCATTAAATACAATAAAGGAAGGACAGTGGTAAACAAGATAGCATATATAGGGAGCATATAGTAAAATACTAAACAAGTAAAGATAGAGAGTAAAAAATTAACATTAAACTAAGACAGCATTTGAAGTAAAATGGATGTCTAAGTCATGGCTACAACAATAATTAGGAAACAGAATTAAGACACATAACTAGGGATTGGCTGATATAGTACAAGACAGTAGCAGAAAAAAAACAGAAAGATTGAGTGGAATATTATTAAATGAAAACTTTCAATTGGTGATTGATAGTGAAGGTATATGATGGTGAAATAAGTGGAAAAAAACAGAATAAACAGTGAAATGAAAAAGAAAGCATTTAAAGCAGAAATAAGGGAAGAAAGACTGGTAGAACAAAGGAGGAAGATAGGAGAAAAGGAAGTGAGTTAAGGAGGAGATATAGAAGTCATCCAGAGCCAATACAAGCACAGACCAAGAGTTATTTAAATGTGCCTTAAGAAGGTCCTTAAAGTCACGTGTGTTTTATATTGACCAGATGTTAAGAGGGAGAACATTCCAGGCTTTAGCTACACTAGTAGAATATAAAGAGTCCCCAGAGTTATATTTGCTTGTAGTTATGCCAGTCAGTGCCTTATTGGTACTTTGTAGTAGTCAACTGCTTGTATATTGGTGAAGGAGTCCTTGCAGGGAAGGGGTTTTATTATGGTGAGTGAGGATTTGGTGGGCCATGATAAGTTGGTTAAAAATAATAAGATTTGGTAACTCCAGCCAAGATAGTTTTTTAATTGATAGTTAGTAATGGGATCTAAATGGTGAATCAGTAGCAAATTTTGCTATTTTGTTGTAGCAGATTGATAGTTTATTTAAGTCTCCTTTATTTAGATTGGTTAGGACAGGGGAGGCATATGAAAGAGTGAAGAGAAGGTGGGTTGTTGCTATAGTAACTTCACTTTCAAATGTTAGGTAATGTTTACATCTATAGAGGGTACCTAGCTTTTTGTGCACCTTTGTGATAGTTAGTGCTACATGTTTGTCAAACTTCATATTGCGGTCTATGATCATGCCTAGAAGTTAATATGGGTCATGGGTGAGATAGGGGTATTGTCACAGGAAATAATTTAAAAAGATGGAATTGAGTCAGTAGCCTCAGAGGGATGGAACAACATTAGCTGAGTTTTTTAGGGTTAAGAATAAGTTGACAGTTGGAAAGCCACTTTTCTATTTCAGAGAAGGATTATTGGATAATAAATTGTACTTTTTGGATTGTTGAGTCACAGCATATTGCATTAGTTTGGCATGGAGTGTAGCTTTGTTTAGGTTATTAGTGAATATAGAGAAGAGGAGAGGTCCTAGTATAGATCCCTGAGGGACACCTAAGTTCACGGAACAAAGAGGGGAAAGGTTGTTTTCCCATTATGCAGCTTGTTGGTGGTTTGAAAGATAATCTTTAAACCAATATAGTGTTGAGCAATGCAGTTTCAGATCTAATAGTGCAATAAGATGTTTGGAATGGGAAACTGTCAAAGGCTTTGGATAAAGAAAATGGAAGAGACAAGATTCCCTAAATTACATTGTTGATTTATGGCATTGGAGAAACTAATAAGAGCAGTAGTGGTACTATGGTTTGGGTGGAAACCATGTTATGTTTCAGAAAGGAGATTATTTGTTAGAAAGTAGTGAAGTGTTTGGGAATGGAGGCATTTTTCAAGGATTTTAGAGAGGGGGATAGAATGGCAACATGACGGCAGTTAGAAAGTTCAGTAGAGTTGCCACCGTTATAAATTGGTATGATATAGGAGATTTCCCAAAGGGATGGAATATGTTGTTTGAGTATGGACCTGTTAATTAGTATAGATATAGGATAAGCTATTGCCTTAGCAGCAATTCTAAGGTATTTTATTTATTTTTTATTTTACATTTGTTGACCGGGCTAGTCCAGCTGGATCAATGTCCATTTTCAGTGGAGGCCCGGGGAGAAAAGCTCCACAGATTAAAGCATGGTTATAGAAATACATGTAAAATAATCACTTATGATACAGGCAATGAGCAAAAATACAAAGATATTAGTTCAGGTCAGGTAATGCAAATCTAACAAAAACAAATAATACCAACTATGTAATACCAATTACGTAATTAAAACAAGACAATAAATTTTTTTTTTTTTTTTTTTTTTGGGTAGTCTGTCAGCTGCAAGAGCTATAGGTTTTAGCTTTGTTAGATGTTTATAAATGGTAGTAGTTGATACTGGATGTAGAGAAAAACTTTTCTGGTCATGGGTAGGTGTTTGGGAGAAATCATGAGTAGAAGGGGAGGTGGAATTAATCAGTGTTTGAACAGAGTTAGTAAAGTATTCATTAAACTGTATGGTAATTTCGGAAATAGAGTTGTCAATATTAGGAGGTGGGTGAACGTTTCCCAGGCTAGAGAATTTTACTTATGGCTGCCCAGAATTTTTTGGATCAGATTTGTGTTTGGTTTGAATATCAGAGTAGTGGTTACATTTGTCAATTCTTATTTGTTTTTTAGATTTATTTCTTAGTTCTTGGAATTTTTACCTATTTAGGCAAGTTTTGTTTTGTCTCCAAGTTTCCCAAGCTTTGTCTCTCTGTTTTAGAAGTTGCTGGATAGTTTTGGTTAGCCAAGGAGCATAATTGGACTTTGCTTTTATAATTCTAGTAGGAGCTAGTCAGTTTAGTATGCTTAGAAAAGTAGAGTTAAAGTAATCCACTGCTTTGTCTAGAGTTAGATGTAGTAGAGGTGACCACTTAAAGTGGTTTAAAGCAGTAATGAAATCTTGGACTTTGAAGTTCTTTTGTAGCATATTTGCTGAAGGGTAGAGGTCTTAGTGGGATTCAAGTGGTGTCCTAGAACAAAAGTAGGTTGATGGTCACTGAGACAGTCAGGTAGTGTCCCAGATTTATAGGGCTGAGTTGGTCGATTGGTGAGAATCCAGTCTAGAATAGATTATTTCTTGGAGGATTTATCAAGTCTGGTTGGGGATAGTATTAGTTGAGTTAAACCATGTAAGTTAATGTGAGTAGTGAGGAAGGGGGTGCATGAGGACCAGTTAATATTAACATCTCCTAGTAAAAATGTTTTGTGGAGAAGATTGTGAATAGACCGGTTAAGAACTGCTTCTGGAGTGCCAATATTATTAGTACCAGGGGGAATATATGTGCCAGTTAAATTTAGTTGTTTTTGAGCTTTGAGTTTTACTTTTCTGAAAAGGATCTCTGCATTATTGAATGTAGAGGGAGTAGTGCTTATGATGTCAAGAGTAAGATTGCTTTTGTACAAGATAGCAATCTCACCACCACGTTTGGATATCCTGTGTCTCCTAAGTAGATTATACCCATGAGGTAGAGTTTCTTTGTCATTTATATGAGGTTTGAGCTAGGTTTCTGTGAGAAGGACAATATCAGGGGAGTATATGGACAAGGTTGCATGAAGTTCCTCAATTTTATTTACTGCACTTCTTATATTGATATTAAGTATTAGAAGGTCAGTTGCACTCCTTTGGAAGGATAATGTAGTAGGGGGGGTTGAATGGGGGGGTTATAGGTCCAGATGCAGGACCAGGATTAAGGTGAATGTCCTCATTGAAAAGTAGCTGAGATGCAATATATAATATGGTCTTTATATATTTAGATACACATATGTGGAATTGAATTGAGATATGGCGTTTGGTACTATAGGAAATAAGGTGGGGTGGGGCTAAGTGGTGGAAAAGCAAATTAGAGGATCTTGAGAAGAGAGGAGAGAAAAATGTTCTTGTTTAGGGATAGTAGGGTTGATGGGTGACTGAGAAATTGAGATGGAGCCAGTATTAGTATGATATGAAGTAATGCAAGCTGTAATAGTTAATGTAGTGAATAACAAAGATAGTAGAATTTTTGTTCTATGCACCGTAAGAAAAAGTCCTGTCATCGATGCCATATTGAAAATAAATATGAGGAAGTTCTGAGTGTGCAATATAAGTCTGAAACAAAATGAAGAGTAGATGTCTACAAGTATAAGTTATAAAAAAGAAGTAGAAGTAGAGAAATTTAAGGAATGTGTAGAAGGAAGTGACAGCGGTAAATAAAAAGGATAGGGAAAGTTGGTAGTGTAGAACAAAGTAGTTAAGTGGAAGAAAAAGAGAGGAACTAGGGCAGGGTAATGTGAGTTAATTGGAGGGAAGGAAGGAAGGGGTGTAGTCTAAGTAAGTATAACAGTAATGAAAGAGGGGATGGGTGGGAATGCGGGTAGGGTAGGGGAGTGAAGCGAGCCCGAGTGGAGCAAGGGTGAATGGAGCAGGGCTACACCTCAGTAAGCTAAATTGCAAGAAACAATAAATGAAGCAAGTTATGGACTAGGTGAATCCTATAAAGTAGGAGAAAATATTCCGGTAATTAGCAATATATGACAAAATAAATCATAAATTGAAACAGAGATGTTTGCAAGCGAGATAACAGGTCAGATAGCCACTAAAGAAGCACCATAGATAGTGCTCCAAATAATAACATCAGATGCCAACAATGCAGCTAAAACTGACTACAGCAATGGGAGAGGAGAAGACTCAAAAACAAATACTACAATATGGTAGGTGATGTAAAATTTAGTTAGATACACCAGATGAAGGGGTAATACCAAATAGCATCCCAGTGATGTACTACGGCCTTTAGAGGAAACAGGTACTTGTACTAATAATAAATAAACATACACTGCTAGGAGAGACAGTAGAAAATAAAGCTATTTGCTGTTTTTGTGGTTCCTTGCCAATGTCTGCAGGGTTCAGGCTCCCTTTCTGTATAAACTGACACTCACAGGGCTGCAGGTGGGAGCAGTATAAAAAACTTTTGACACTGCAAGGAGAGACAGTAGAAATAAAGCTAATAGCAGCTTTTGCGGTTCCTTGCTGATGTCCGTGGGGCACAGGCTCTCACTGTATTAAATGTCTCTCGCAGGTTTGCAGGTGGGACTAGAAATAAAAACTTTTGACACTGCTAAGAGAGATAGTAGAAAATAAAGCACTTTGCTTTTTTAGCAGTTCCTTGCTGATGTCCGCGGGGTTCAGGCTCTCTCTCTCTGTGTAAACTGACACTCACAGGGTTGCAGGTGGGAGCAGTATAAAAAAATGTTGACACTGCAAGGAGAGACAGTAGAAATAAAGCTAATAGCAGTTTTAGCAGTTCCTTGCCAATGTCAGCAGGTCACAGGCTCTCACTGTATTAAATGTCTCTTGCAGGGTTGCAGGTGGGAGCAGTAATAAAAACTTTTGACAGTCAATGTGCATAAAATGTTATTCTGAATTGTCTGCTAGTACATCACTGGTACAATGCACAGGAATCCTAGCATTTGCCCATTTCAAGGGTAACACAAGAGAACTATCTGGTTAAGTGACTTGCTCACTTAAAGTCTGTGTTCATAATATAATTTGTCTCAAATATGAATTTTTCTATTCCATTGCGATGCAATTACAGTTGCATGCTTTTGCTATATCCTTTTGCACCATTTTTATTTTTAGTTATTTTTTCTTGAGTATTGTACTATATTTTTATAACTTAATGCCAATTTAATTTGTTCATTAAACAATGTGCAGTTGTTTGGGTCTTTATCATTGTTAATGAAGTTGTATTCCATTACTGTCAGTGATCATTTTTATGGGTCTGAACCTCTGAATGTTATTTAAAATTAATTGTGTTATTTTTTTCTCAGTGACATCTTTGTTTTTGCTCCAAGTATGTGTTTCTCCTTCCTAATGTCTCCTTTTCTGGTTTGCTCTGGCTGTATATTTGTTACGAAAGGTGGTACATCCAGTTCTACCTTTGTTATATCTTCACATTGCTATGACCAAGATGTAGTTCTCTTTTCATGCTATTTCTAAGAGTGATGCCACCACCTTGAACATAGCTTGAGTCATCCAGGGACTGAGAATACATGAGAGGTAGGTGATTTTAGAAGAACTTTTGAGGGTCTAGCCAACCACACAGTCATTTCTTATTACTAGTAAGAATGGAATGGAAGCTGGTGTTCTGATTCAAAAATATCTTAAGAGGCATTGTGTTTTCTTTTTTTCTGATATAATCTCGCATTCATAAATATTAGGATGTGAAGCTATCAATCACAAAGGTGTGGACAACTGCCTTGCTAATAATGTGTTTGTAGTTACATGAACCATGAACCATGACTTTATAGTATACAGAGTGCTGTGATTATGCTCCAAAAATGGAAAAAATAACTTGTTAAGCACGTCCCTAGAGTGAGACCCAGTCTTAACAGAGATTAGGGATGATTAACAAATCCTTGTTAAGGCCAATCAAAGTGTTATTGCTAGGGATTAATATAGCATGCAGTGCCAGCAAGCAAAGAATGAGCAGTACAAGGCAAAAAAAGCTTTCAAAACCTGTTAGGACTTTATTCTGCCACATGTACAAACAAAGGGAGGTGGAACAATGTGCCTAACTAATTTAAAAAGGTGTTTTACCTTCTGCCAGAGGAACACATTTTTTCTGACTGCTGTGCTTCTCAACTTTCCCTGTTTATGCCTCTTTGCTCTGTTCCTCATAAAATGTTTGAATTTCTGGTAAATCACTGAAGATTACAGGCATATCAACAATGCCAGTCACAGCATCGTATTTCTTATTGTTCGAAAATGCAGGTGATGCAAAACCTGTTGCTCTATTATAACCTTTTAGGAGAATGATAGCAGTATCTAAAAACTGTCCTTGATTTCGCACCTTTGTCTCCCCCATTATTTTCGGATTTATCTTTATTTCTTAAGCAAAGAAGTTGGGAGGTATACTGCCATGTCTTTAACAGAGCGTACTAGGTGCTTTTTTGTGTTTCTCTACCCATTCTGTGACTGATAAAGCTCAGTTTACCACAAAGAATAATGACTGGGTTTCTGATCTCAACATGGATGCCAAGATTCACATCTCAAGCTTACTGTCAATGTAAATTTCTTGGTATCCATATCTGAAACAGATAATATGCTGGTTGTAATCCTCTATATTCTTACTTTCTGGTTTGAAGGAGAACTATTTTATGGGTTATATAAATTCAAGACTCTGCCTTGAAATAAATCTTATAAGTTGGTATATGCTAACATGTGAATGTTTTATGGTGATTCTGTAACATGAAAACGTGATCTGAGATATCTACAAGTTGGCAAACACTTAATCTTTTATTTCTGCTACTAACTGTCACACTTCTGTGGATACTAGGCTGAGAGTAGGGCAGTGGAAGGCCAGTCATCCAGCACTATTATGGAGAAAGAGAAGACAACCCTTATATTAAAATTATTCGTATGTGCATGAATAGATGTAGAATTAGACTCACTGGGAGGTGATGTATATTCCGCAGTCCTGTATTCCTGCATATTATTGAGAGCCTAGCTGTTAGTGTTGTAATGGTAAAATGGGTGTTTTTTTCTTAGGGCGACTTCTGAGTAATGGTGCAGGGCTGCATGATGAGTGCAGCTAGGATTACACTGTATGACAGAAACACATTCCTACAAGGCAGTATAGACTGTTTAGATGGATGGCTTTCAATGCAGTTGGATGCAAAAGTAGGCAGTTATTTGATAGCTGACTGAAGGATTTCACAGTGGTTTCTGTTTCAGTTATCATGGCTAATTTGAAACAGGGGAATGGATGTAATGCAGAATAAAGTCCTAGTCCACTCTATATCTTTAATGAGTTATCATATCAGAAGCAAAAATACATGGCCATTTTTCATAGTCAAGGGCTTCACATTTTCATAGCAGTGATCTACAAATAGAGGTGCTATGAGGTTATGTAAATCCCTGACAGCCAGGATGACTAAAGAAATGTGGAGAACTGTTTGTGAACACGCCCCCTTTTGGGAATGTATAATATGATTAATGCATGAGTGATAGGGGCACAGTTTCTATGCTGTTAAGGAGCTTTATACATATACTTATAAGTCTGATTCATAGAAATGAATCTATAATGAACTCATTTGCATACAAAGTGTATAAATAGCCTTGAAGTTACACCAGAAAGCAGAAGGTTTCAGTCAGAATACAGAGATGTGAAGGGAGCTAAGTTGGTGCTTCTGCATAGCTGGACATTTTTACTGGAGGGTTCACTTGGGTGACTGTTCTTTTTGATGCTTTTGCATACCTGGGCATTTTACTGAAGTGGTCACTTGGGGAAGTGTTTCAGTTAAGTGCTTATGCATACCTGGACATATTACTAAAGGGGTTCCTTGGAATAATATTTTATTTTATTGCTTGTGTATACTAGGGCGTGTTACTGAAGGGCTCACTTGGGTGAATGTTTCATTTTAGTGCTTATGCATACTTGGACATTTTATTGAAGGGGTCACTTGGGGAAATGTTTAATTTTAGTGCTTGTGCGTACTAAGGCATGTTACTGAAGGGGTAGGTACATAAGACTAATTGGAGTGATGCATTCACTAGATAAACTGCAGAAGGGATGTGTAAAGTTTTGAAAGAGAAATTGACTGAATGCAAAAAAAAAAATGTTTAACATCAGGATCTAGGCACACAACATCAGGATGATATATTTACATAAGAACACAATACTTGATTAAGGTAAGAGGCAAAAAATATAAGAGATGGAAAAGAGTCAAACTACAACATTGTAAACTGAAATAAACAAGCTGGACAAATACATTAAGCATAGTGTGAGTCAAGATCAAGAAAAGTTTGAAGAAAATTTATATAAAAATATTGAGCATAATAGGAAACCATTTTATAGATATATAAGATGTTGAAGAAGTAAAGACATACAAATTAATAAACTGTGTTTAGAGTCTAAAATTTATTCTCAGACATAACATATTATAAATATTTACAAAATCGTATGCAAAATAGTTTGGCTCCACAAAGGGTTAATAAGTTATCCTAGTGACATTTAGGAAACCTCAGATACTGAAAACAAATTAGATTACATTGAAAAAGAACTATGCAAACTGGACCCAAACAAAGCACAGGGAGGAGACGGAAATAGTAATAATGACCTGAGAACACTTTGCAAGAACTTTCAGTACCATTATATTTATTATTTACTAGGTCATATAAATATGGAGAGATTCTTCAAGATTGTAGACATGCACTTATTAAAACTGTCTTTAAGAGAAAGAGGAGTAGGACTAACACAAGGGAAAGGGGAGCAAGACAAACCTAAAGTCATACAAACCCTTAAGTCTTTCATGTTGTAGAAAAATAATGGAGAAGGTAATATTGGATAAGTTATTGTCAGAATTAGAAAGGTTGTGATTTGAAACTATACTTGACTGGCTTGAACTAAAAAACATTCTGATACTTTCCCAACTTACCATTGTTCATAGGATATTCTACCAACCTAACAACACACCGATACTCTCTAACCTTATTACCACCTATGCAAACCTCAATTCCTTACGCTCTTCCACTAAACTACTTGCTAGCATTAGCAAGTCTAATAGCTTGGCAGGTAACATCTTGTTTTCTAATACTGCTGGAAAATATTGGAACATGTTGCCATCAGATCTAACAGTACTTCCCTCCTTCCCACTCTTTAAGCAAAGGCTGAAGCAACATCTTAAAACTCACTGGTTATACCCTTGCTGTTACCCTGACTAATTGTCTGCATTCTCTTTTGCCATCTTTCTCTATCCTGCCTCCCCTCTACTTTTTAACACTACTTTCCCCTGAGTAGCGGAAACTATTTAAACTATTTCCTGAAAACAGGAGATGAAATAACTGTGAACTTATTGTAAACAACCTCACATACCTTACTGTAGGAGTATCTAATTCCTTTCAAAGTTTCTGTATTTCTTAATTAGCTTATTTCACTGTAGCTAAGGCTCTCTAATTATTTTTAACTAATGCATTTCTTTATATTTGTGTAAATATTTCTCTTTGAATATGGTATCTTCTTAGATAGCATGACTTTGCAACTACTGATCTCTCATGTATTGTTTGTCTTACATTTTCATTTTTTTCTCTCTTATAATTGTACATTATAAACATTTAAATGTTACTGGGGAGCTTTTCTCCCCAGGCCTCTGCTGAAAATGGAAACATATCCAGTTGGACTAGCCCGGTTAACAAATGTAAAATAAATAAATATACATCCGCATGTATATATTGAAAACAGATCTTTTACCACACGTAACATGATGTTCCATAACAGCTGTGAATGAAACATTGTGTTGTAATATAATTTATATAAATTTTACTTCAGCATTTGGCAGGTTCATGCACAAAACATGGATCAGTAAATTAGAACAACTAGGCATTGATGCACTCTTGATAAGATGGATAGCTGCATGAATTACAGATAGGACATGGCAAGTATTGTAAAGCAATTGGACAGGTGAAATTCTACATTACAGCCAGGGTGTCTCATGGGACTCTGTTCTAGGCCCTTACTTGTTTAGATTGTATCTTTCAGACCTAACATTTTCATCTGAGGTGTTCTACAGTTTGTATGCAGATGACTTGAAACTGGGTAAACTGACTGCACGTGTTACAGATACTGCATGTCTGCCAAAGAACTTGGCTAAATTGACCATTTAGGCACAGGAGAATAATATGCTGATAAATACATCAAAACGTAAGCATAAGAGCTTTAGGAAACTTAAACTGAAAGATGAATATTTAACATAGTACTTAGTGATTGAAACTGTAGATTCATTTAAGGACATGGGTATATGGGTACATCCAGCTTTGAGTTTTTCTAATCATATTGACCAATTGCTTAATGATAGTTGTAGAACTATAGTTTGTATAAAAAAAATTATAAAGTCTAGGAAATCAGAAATGATGAAGTTATTGTTTGCTAGTTACATTAGACCCATACTTGAATATGCAATAACAATATGGAAAACTTATAAGAAGACAAACATCAGTAAACTGGAAAGAGAACAGTACAAACATACCAAGGGTATCCATGGATGTGAAAAATGTAAGTTATTATAAAAGACTAAATTATCTGAACTTGCACAGTGTCTCATATAGATATTTAAGTGGAGACCTTATTCAGTTATATAGGGCAATTAGAGACAACTACCTATGGGAATGTTTGGGGTTATCAAAAAGTAGTAGAAAATCATCAGATAACCTATGTAGAAGATTCTATAGGAATGAGAACTGTACTAATTGGTTCTCTGACACAGTAGCTTATGCATGAACAGACTACCAAACTACATTAAAGCAAGCAAAAGTTTAAATATTTTTAAAAGCAGCCTGGACACTTGTTATGGGAACAACTGTTTTGGTATATTAGCAGGCTATAAGGGCATTAATGACCATGCTTGAAACATTTGTTTGTATGTACGTACATATGTATGGCATGTTACTGAAGGGGTTGTTTGGGGATTGTTCCATTTTGATGCTTGTGCATACCAGGAAATGTTACTGAAGGTGTCGCTGGGAGAAATAATTAATTTGTGTATCAATGACGTGCTTCTGCATACATTGTCAGACTGCTGAAATGATTGCCAGGCAAAATGATTTGCTCTGTCATTTTAGTGCTTTTGCATACTTAATAGAAACTAATGAAGGGGTTGCTGGGGGAAATAATTCATTTATAAGCCACGCAAGAGCTTGTACATACCTGGAAAAAACAAGTTTGCAGACTGCAACTCTAATATCATAGCGAAGCTCTGAATTTAACAATGGATGTATGTACCGCAGGGATGTCAGACTATGAATTGCAAAACCACTTCATTAGCATACTACACTTTACAACATTTCTCATTTGCATCTCATTATATTTCAGGCCTTGTGCATTAGCGTAAATGGCCTCTATGCATCGAGCCTTTGCTATATTCATTCGTAAGAATCAGGAATTCCCTATTACATTTGTGCAAGTGACTATAAAAAGGAAGCTTTTTTTGTCGTCACTGGAATTACGATTGCCATTATTAGTACAACTTTGCATAATTTCCATTAAAGCACTATTATATCAAGGTAAAAATCTTTGTATTATTTACTCATGGAATCAACAACTAGGTGCATTTTTACCTGAGGCTCATAAGATACTAGCCTGAAAAATTTGGTTAAATATTTCAAAAGGTTTCAGAGATATAGTCCTGTATTGGTAGGTACCACCAGTAGTGTTCTATAACCATTTGAATGCACAGCATGCAATAAATTTCACATTTTTTGCAAATTAACAAACTCCATATAAATCAAGTCATGGTTCTGCTAAAAGCACTTGAGTCCCAAGCACTCAAAAACCACTGCCCCTAAATCAAATACTCAAGTATCTTGCAGCTCGTGTGGGCTGCTACTCACACTCAAACTTGAATATGAGTTCAGGCACACAGCTACAGCACCTTTACCTGAACACATGATTCAAGTTTGTGTAAAGTAAGGTGGCAGCCATGAGGATGGGAGGAGAGTGGAAGGGGGATTTAGATTTAAAGAGTAGGAGGGAAGTTTAGTGTAATGGTGTGGGAAGGGAGTTTTATGTTTTCAGAGCTTTACTTCATTATTCTCTATAATGCTTTGTGACTCATGTTTCCAGCACTTCTCAGCTACTGCACTGTAACGTTTGCACAATCCCCAATGCAACAGTCTTTCCACATGATTGCACCTTTCAGTATACAGCATATAACTCTCAAACAATCAGGGAAATATCTCACTCGAATCTGGAACACTTTTAATATTAGTACTGTTAGCTTGAGATATTGACAAAATAACAGAATGTAAATTAATGTACACTTTCTGGAGTAAGCAAAGTCTATAACTCTAATTATTGTCATTATTTATTAAATGTTATACAATGACCAGCCACTGACATTCCAAAACGAGCACGCTGATTGCTGAGCCCAACCAGCATCCCCATTGTAAATCAAGCATATGCCAGTGTAAAAAAATCTCATTGCCCAGACTTTCTTCCATTACTACATTGTATAACTTCTTTCTTCACAATTAAGAAAAAAAATAATAAAATTAGAAATCCGTAAAAACCACCAAAATAATTTGAACCAGAACTCTATCTTAAACTGTATAACTACTCTGCTAGCTCTAGAGTTAGACTGAGAAGCAGATAACTGGTGTAAAAATAAATTGACATGCAAGTTAAAATAATTAAAACTTTTACTTTAATATAGAACCACAAGAGACCAAATACATTAGTTAAGTATTTTCACCTGAGCTCATCAGAGACTTCATCAGAACCTGCACATCAATTTATTTTTTACGGCTGTTAACTGCTTCAGAGTCCAACTCTGGAGCTAGCAATATGGTTATAAAATTAGAAATCCAGACAGTCCAGAGGTACAAGAGAGACAGTATGAAAAAATACTAGGAAATCAGTTACTTTATTCAAAACTAAATAAACATTCCTGATTTTCCTGGTATTTTCTCCACCCTGTCCCTTTTGTATCTCTTAAGTGTCCGAATTTCAACTTTTATTTAAAAAAAAATAAAGAAACAATGGAGATCTCCCTTTCTTCATTGCTTTCTTTACACAGCATTGATATACTGTGTAAGCATGGCAACAAAAGTCCCATACGCGTGTGCAGTACATCAAGAAAGCCTCAGGATACCAGTGAAAAGCTCTGAACAGCAGCATGCCTCCATTATACAAGGGCATTATTTAAGAAAGTTAAGTAACTTTGTTATTAAATAATGTCATTGTATAGTAGCAATAACCCACACCTGGGTGGGAATAATACTGGATTTACCCACCGTTGGCTTTTTTTGATAAACCACACCAACCGTGGGTTATTGGTATATCCCAAAAGTCACCAGTTTTAGGAGATTTTAAGAGGAAGAGAGCTAAAATTAGAGTCAAAATCAGAGAGAGTTAATAGGTATGGTATGGTATGCATGCCCTCTGCCATGAATTCATCACACCCAGCAACACAATATACAACTGCTTCCAGTTTTGTTTTATAGTACCTGCATTTGTCTGTTTCTCCCATGTTTTTAATGGATTTTTATAAACCAATGTGTACATAGTCCACTATTCTGGGCCTGTACCTGGCAAACCATTGAGGATTTAAGTCACTAAATAAAGACAGACATTTGAGTTTCAAACTTTATATCCTTCAGAAAATGCATTCTAATTCAAAACCTATTATTGTGTCAATTTTCTAAGTTTATAAGAGCAATATTTAAAATCTGTCCCTGATTTTGGGCCTTTGTCTTCACCCCACCCCACCCCCCAGTTGTTTGTAGCTTTGTCCAGAACTCTTGTGGAACTACGTTAGGAAGTACAGTTGTAAGTAATTCAACAGAGAGTGTATCATCTTATCCGGTGCACTATAGAGAATATTTACCATTTTTAGATTTTGCAGCTAGATGGAAATTGCAGACAGAAGCATGGAAAGTAATACAGATAATGAATGGTATCCTACAACATTATCTGCACACTTCCAGGCACCTTAATCTATTCATCTTCAGCAACCTGAAGTCTTGCAAACTTTGCAGTGTATAGCAGAAGCTCCCTGAAACAATGATAGTGTTTAAGCAACACAGATCCTAAAATGTAAGGGAATGTCAGATGATATTGCCTCAAAAATATTAATGGGACTTGTATATTATGTGGTGCGTACATAAAGCTGAAATACGTGATGTTTAAAAATGGTAATGATTATGCAACAGTCCTATGGAATTAAACCAGAATTCCTAGAACGAAGAGAAAAAGGCAAAAAGAGTGCTAGTCATGAAGGACAGTGTCTTTCAGATGAGATGATTTTCAGAATACAGTTCAGAACTGTTCTTAATACTATTTCACATTTGAAATTGTGATATAAAGCAATGTCTTAAAAAATGTTCTGATGTTAGTTGGTGGGCACATTGTTTTAAATTACAGTAATTTAAAGAATATTGATAATTCCAAAGTTAAACATCTGAAAGACTACGATACCATGAAATTATAATAGATGTCAAAAGTTTTAACATTCATTGTCCAGTTATATCATATTTTAATATTTAATACATAATCACTTTATTCAGAGCTCTGCTACTGATTCATAGATTTTCCTTAATTACAATCTATCTAAGCACTAAAGTTGCGCTAAGAATATTTTTGACACTGTCTATCACCATTGCATCATGAGGGCATAGCTTTAGTAAATTTAAAACTTAAATTAATAGAAATTTATTTGAACCATTCTTTGTGATAATATATATTACCAAATAATGCAGTGTTATTCATGGAACACAATTTTGATACTGTTATTGATGAGTTTGCTTTAAGCCGCAGTGGTGCAGCGGTAGCATTGTTGCCTCACAGCAAGAGATTCCCCTGTTTGATTCTTGGCTGGAGCGCCTTCTGTGTGGAGTCTGCATGTCCTCCCTGTGGTCGAGTGGCATTCAAAAGACATGTGTAGAATGGGTGTGCCTTTGCTGAAGGTTGGGTGTAGAGCTGGCACCTGTAAAAAAATCTACTGTCAATCATTACCGGACCGGAGTTCCGCTGTGGTGACCCCTAACCAGGAAAAGCTGAAAGAAGAACATTGATGAGTTTGCCTTCTGAAGGCAAGAATAGTGTACATGCAATCAGTGCCACTCAGTTAGTTTTATCATTTGTAATAATCTTGTAGATCCTGTGAAGTTCAGGAGCAAACAGAACAAATTTTGGGCATACTGTATCAGATCAAATATGAAAATTTTAACATGAAAATTATAAAATACAGAAATGCGATACAAAAAATGCATTATATAGGCACAAGGTAGAGAAAGGGAATGACCATAATTTTGTATTTGCAATTGTAGATCAGATTTGTAGCACACCGTATGGAGGGAATTGGAAAATGATGTTGGCACAAAGTGAAAGTATATGGCAGATTTTGACAGATTCTTCCAGAAGACCAGGTTTAAATGATTTCATTAGCATTAAACCTTTTTTAGCCCTTTCATAATGTGTTGTTAGTGATGTTAAAATTGTGTATTAGTAGATGTATATTGTCATTTGTTCTATTTAACTATTTATCAAAAATATTATTCATGCATTAGGCTTGCAGTGTATTATTAGTATGTATATATTTATATTTAAACCAGGTTGTTTTATTCTCATTTTTATATGTGTAGTGCATTTAGATAATAAGAAGTAGCATTATAACTATTTTATTATTATTATAAAGTACGCAATAATATCAAATTCATAAGCAGTTTTTGCATAAGAATTTTATATCACGAATTTTATATAAGCAATTGTTGTATTAATACACCATGATATAATAATATAACAGCTTAGGTATATGTACAAACAATACATGTTTTTATATAGATTGTTCTACGCTTTTAACATTTCATAGGTTTTTATGTCAGACAAGCAGTACGTAATGAAATGTATTCCTTTAAAGTTTTTGGCAGTTTTTCATCTAATTTACAATCAATCATTCAATTTAGTTGTGTATAAAAAGGAAGAGGACTATGCAGGAATTGTTCTGATGAAGACTGTGATTTACAGTTGAAAGCGCTTAACCACTTTCTCATTGTGTTCGTGTGGAATATAATAAACTTATTCTAGCATCCTTGTGTACGAGCAGTCAATCCAGCAGACAGCGTATCCAGTTTTAAGTTACCCAATTGGATTCTATCTACTTTGTACTAAGTGTCAAATATGAAAAAGTAAGAACATTGCATCCCCAAATGTTTTTGTCTTCTTGCTGGATCTCTGGAGGATGGCTTTGTGATTGGCTCTAACTGCAACAGAATGAATGCATTAGCAAAAACTCTTATCCATTGGGAATAAAAGAGTAATGCTGATTCATCGATTTATAGATTACACAGATTGTTACTAGGTTAATGACCCGGGGGGGGGGGGGGGCTTTCTAAGCTTAGCCAAGTTTTTCTGAAAGAATAATGACATCCTGTATCCAAATAGGAAAATAAAGACTAAGAATGTATAAGCAACCTCTGTCCATAAGGGACATGGGTGCCAGGCCCGGTGTAAATTTCTTATTTCTCATTCACTGGTCTAGGTTACACTTAAACTGGGTAACAGACAAACTCAGCTTCACATTGAAGGGAAGCCTATTCCATAGGAGAGACAATGTCTGTGACACATATCTGTCTCTCCAACATGCTTTATTTAAGTCACAGACAGAATTCAGGTCCCTAGACCTTGTATTTCTTGTACTATTTGACTTTTGAATATGTAGGAGATTCATAAATGTGGGATTTGAGGATGCTTTGTAAGACAGGCATAGATCATCCCTCAGTAATCTATAGGAGACTGAGTACTTGCATTTACTTGCAAGTTACTTGCATTAGATCCTTATATATTTCCCTGCTCATTAGCCATGACTTTCTAAGGCCCTTGCTTAGTAGCGATAAAGAAAAGTCAGTTCTTTGTAACTGCCGCTGCACTTATTTAACTTCTGATTTTTTTCTTTTTTGTCCTTCTTGCCAACAGCACCTTTTTGAACAGCCATGGTCAGTGTGGGGAAGGGAAATGGTTGCTGCCAAAGATTTCCTATTAGGTTCTGTAATTTTATACCAAATTAGGTGCTCTAGTCTTCAACAGGGCTTTACCTGTAGATTAATATCATGCTCTAGAATGTTAAGCATTTAGTGGAGAATAATTCATTTTCCAAGGACATTATTTTGGGCAAGCAGTAATGCCCATCACGGCGGGCATTATTAGGGAAATAACAGAACAGAAAGAGGTGTTATGAAGTCTGACCCAGTAGGTGGAGGGCTGCTTCATTCTGGAATGACTGTTATTTTCTCCTATAACTCCCACCTCAGACAGCATTATTATCCTTAGAAAATGGTCTATTTGTTAAAGTAACTTTTATTTCAGTTACTGTTAGTATATACATTTTTTGTAATTTTTTTTGAAAAACATTTTATTGTATTTTAATAACAAAGAACAAACTGAGTAAAATAAAACAAACAACTATTTACAGACATCCACAGCTGTGTAATATATTAATGTAATACAAATTAACAACAGTTATTATTTTTCAAGTAAATCTTTAAGGTTTAGCCAGCCCTTAAATGAATGAATAATATTAGAAGTTCTCATCCTAATCATATGTAGCTCACTATTACTTTTAATTTCCATAGAAAGAAATTCAGTATGAGAAGGAGTAGTTTTACTCTTCCAATTCTTGATTATTATTTTCATAGCTATTGCTGGTATAGACCAAGCAGCCACGGTGGTACAGTGGTTAGTGTTGTCGCCTCACAGCAAGAGGTTCCCTGGTTCGATCCTTGGCTGGGGTACCTTCTGTGTGGAGTCTGCATGTCCTCCCTGTGGTCACGTGGGTTTCCTCTGGATGCTCTGGTTTCCTCTCACATCCCAAAGACATGCTGTAGGTGGATTGGACACTCTAAACTGGCCCTAGGTGTGAGTGCATGTGTGTGCCTTCTGTGGAAGGTTGGGTGCTGGGCTGGCAACTCAACACTATAAAACTCCACTGCCAATCATGAGCAGACATGTGAGCCAATGTGGCAACCCCTAACTGGGAAATGCTGAAAGAAGAAGATTGCTGGTATAGACCAAAGAAGAGGCACTTGAGTCCTTGGAATTTTTTTATTTTTTGATGTAAAGTAGTTTCTAGTTCTCTAGAACATATAGTTGCTGTTGGAGGATGTTTTTTTTTTTTACATCCAAAATACATGTATATACATTCTATAAGAAATTAATGGATGTATATGGGTTTCCTTCTAAATTTCAAATGTTCACAAATTTGAATTCTTATGGTTAAGACCATAAGATTGAACTTGTGAAAGTTCAAAACACTTAAATGGAGATAAACATACAGTGCAGACTGGTATAGTTACCATTTTCCTCACTGCAGTGCGATCTCGGAGTTGGTATATTTAATTAGCAGGGAGTGTGGGGGTGCAAGGGGGCTTGCCCCCCCTGCAAAAATGTAAAAAAAACAATGCTGTTTTTATTTGTTTATTTAAATTTGGAACTTTTACAAGTTCGAGCTTATGGTCTCAACCATAAGAAATTTGAACTTGTAAAATTTTGAAATTTAGAAGTAGACTCGTATACATATACATATGTGTGTGTGTGTGTGTATATATATATATATATATATATATATATATATATATATATATATATATATATATATCCATACAGAGACTAACAGATGCAGAGGAAGACAGAGTCCGTCACATATATACAGAAACACAGATAAATACACACAGATAAATGTGCCCAGCAGTTACAGACACTTTTTTGAGTGTCTACATCTCTGATGTTTCATAATGATCAGATAAGTGAAAAATTACACACAGTGCAAAGGAATGCATCTCTCCTCAACATACCTCTCAACTGTCCCTGAGTTTGTAGACTGTCTTTTTTTGTTTTCCTCATATTTTTGCTATATTTCTTAAAATATTATATTTTCTACTAAATCTCTAAGGGCTACATTTAGTTAATAACACCAACCGTTACAATTATATGCTTCATTTTGTTCAGGGAAATGTATGTGGATGCAATACTCTTCCTCTATTAACTTTTTAAGGGAATTCGGGTAATATTTAAAAAATTACCTGACTTGGGGGCTATGTCACTCAGTTATTGAGTGCCTTGTTGAGAATCCTTGAGCAAAGAAGTTCACACACACATACTTTCTTTGTCTCTCTTTTTCACACATACATTTATTTTCCCATGGAATCTAAACACAACTTTTTAAGTGCTGTGAATAGTAAGGGGGGAAGTAAACCAGCAGCTCTATGCACCTGTTATTGCTGTTACTTTTATTATTTTTTCAGTTATGTCTATTCTTTAACTGTTATATTGTATGTTTGTATTTATTTATTTTATTGCAATATTTGATGAGCACAAACAACATTGCTGCCAAATTTTCCTCTCCATACTTCTTTAATGTGTTGCTGTAAAGTCATGTACTTGTTCGCAGGCTGTCCTTGTAAATTAATATTCTGCTGAAGAATGAATACTGTCTTGTTAAGATATTTCCATTTTCTAAAGCTACTTAATATACACATCCCAGTTACTGCTGAGAAATGTTAAAAGAATTTGAAACCAGTTTTAAAAACTGGGGGAGTGTTATGAATTATGCTTTTTTTCTTTGGATGGAAGTAATCCCCACATTCTTTGGTGAATAATGTTGATTAAGCAATACACCATTTAATGAAATATAGCTGCTGAAATGTCATTCATTCATTCATTTTGTATAACAGCCTATTTATTAAAGATGTCCCACTGTTACACTGTATATATTTATTTGTTTATATCTTGTGTACAGACAGTAATGGTTCACTTTGTCCAAGTGACAGAAAATGAATGGATACAAATATGACCAAAGTAAACTGTGATCAGTATAAAACAATTATATTTTGGTAATTCCATGAAAGATCCATTTTTTTATTTGAAGTTATTGCTTCACTGCTTAAAAACCTCTGAAACATGGAAGCTAAAATGCAAGGAAGAACTTGATAAGATCAACTTTAATTAAAAGGAATTAATGCATGGCCAAATTAGGAGAATAAAACTGATTCAGACTAAGCTAAGCAGAAGTGTAAGATCTAGCCATGTAACACAAAAGATAAGGGACAAACTATCCAAAATACAGGTACAATTAGAGAGACGACTTTTGAAGTATTAAACCTACTCATATTTTACTCAGACAGTGGCACACATTGTGTGGATGCCAGGGTTAAATACATATCCTGTTACGATAAACACAGTAATATGAATATAAATAAAATAAGTTTTACTTCATATGGCTGGAAAAAAGTAAGCCACATATATGAAGTAAGGACAAATAAAAGCATACATTTTTAGATATGCAAGATAAGTTATTTGAACATTTTCAATAAAGATATGCAACCTGATGTTTTCAAATTCACAAATGTAGTAGAAGATGATATAGTGAGTGCATTATACAAGATCAAAAGCAGTAGCCAAAATCTATTTTCTCAAGAAATAAAAACCCAAAATATTGAGAATCATATTAACTGAATTTGACTTTTTTATTAGAAAAATGTTCTTGTCATTCGTAGCTAACTGGAAATGTCTGATGCATACAGATATGTGAGAGAGAGTGTAGAAAATCCAAAGGTATTATTTCAATTGAATGGAATGTCAGTGACAAAAGCTGAAAAGTTAGATTGTGACAAACTAAATGAACTAAGTCAAAGAATATCAAGCTTAGAGACATAAGACAAAGTTACAAATAAGGCAACGGGTGATATGGTGTGCCATGCCCACACAAAAGGAGTGTGCCTAACCCCACCCACAAAAAACATAAATAATGTGAAAGAAATTACATTCTTTTGCAAAAATGTATAACATTTTAACAGCGATATGAAGATGCATGAAATAAATAATAATTTTGATTAACCTTAAAAAAATAAGAAGACACCAATAACATATGAATTAAATGTTTCAGAAAAGGCAAAGCAACTAACTCTAAAAAGTGCAGAAGCCAAAAATGGCCATACTTTGAAAATGACGGTAATACAAACAGGTAGGTGTCTGTTAGAATTATGAACAAAAAGCTACAATAGTGATAGAATTTGGTTGAGCTCTAGCAAGAGACTTTTGCACATGATATGACATACAGATGTTGCTCCTACTAGCTTCATTCACCCATAATCCAACCCCCAACACACAGTTTTACCCCTGTGTCCACTTATATTTCACTCCATCTGCCCTATGCGCACCCATGAAATGTTACAAACAGTTATGGGACATCTGCTACTACAATATAGATTTTGTGGAACTGAGTTACATGCAATATTTGGCTTTCACATTTAAGTAATAAATTATTTGTGAAGTAAATACATTTTATAGAAGAGGTAGTATAAATGCTGTTTATGTCTGATGACTACTCAGATTCTTGAGTGCAAAATATAAACAGCATGGCAACTATATACTTAAATATTCCATATGGACTCTCTTTTTTTGTAAAAAATGTAATTAAATATTTTTCAACAATCACAATATACCAATACAAACAAATTATTAACACATATCAAATAAAAACTATTTACAATCATCCTTATCAAGGTTTTTGTTTAAAATTAATAAATGTATCATTAGTATTTTTCAAGTAAATCATTCACTTTTTTCCATGCAAATATGCCATTATCTTTCGGCTTATCCCAGTTAGGGGTCACCACAGTGGATCACTGGTCCACTCATGATTGGCAGTGGAGTTTGTTACAGTGCCGAGTTGCTGAATACCCAATCTTTACAGAAGGTGCATACACACACCTGTCTGCATGTCTTTGAAGTTCAACCGACCATGGGGAGGACATGCAGACTCCACACAGAAGGCACTCCAACTGAGAATCAAACCGAAAAACCTCTTGCTGTGAGGTGACAATGCTAACCACTGCACTACCGCAGCCTTGTTTCCATGCCATATACTGATGCGTAATATTCGTTCTCATTTTAATGGTTAACAATTCTTTTTTGAATACACTTTTAGCTAAATATACAAATTCTGAGACTACTATAATATTCTTACATTTCCAATTAAATGTAATAACTTTCCTTGCAATTGCTAAAATTGGCCATAAAACAGACACTTGTGTTCTTGGAATAACTTCTGGAATTGGAGCATTAAACAATATTAATTAATTCTTTATTATACATTTATCTGACCACAATGCTTGAGAAAAACATTTAAATTCCTTCCAAAACGGAGATATCATTTTACACTCTAGCACCATATGTAACCAATTTGCATCTATATTATCACCACATCTCCAACAACTGTCATTAGATATTTTATTTATTACTGCAACCTTATAAGGGGTTATAAAAATTATATGCAAATATTTCCAAGCAAATAATTTCCAATGCAATGAAGTAGCTATCAATTTACATAATAATTTTTTATTCACATCAGAAAACTCTTCATTAATTCTTGCAGAATAATCCTAAAATTGTATTCTGCAAAGGAACTTACTAATCTTAATATCCTATATATTTTGTTATGTATGACCTATGCCGAAAGAACAACAACAACTATTAATGTTAAATAAAAATTCTAATAATTTTGGGACATTTTTCAAACATGGATCTAAGGACATTTTTATTTTATCATTTACTTTATTTGTTTTTCAAGATGGCAGTGTAGAGGCCCTATGCTCTCCTTGTTGGTGTTTGTTTTCTGTGCTTTTTCTGTTCATATATTGGTTCTCTACTGTTAAGTTCAATCAGGCTGGTTTTAGATATAGTCGGCAAGATCTGCTGCCTATCGGATTTCAGCATCATTAGCTGTTACACGTGAATTCTCACACTCATATCGCACACCAGAGGAAATAGCAAAAATACCACACTCTCCTTGGATTGTTGTCAGCCCAGGCAGGAAACGATGCTGGAGAAGACACAGGAAGCAAAAGCATAGCTGCAGGTCTGGCCTACATGCTAAGGGCCACCACTTCCCAGCATATTTCTTGCTAATACCAGATCTATCCCAAACACAATGGATGAACTTCAGCTACAGATTTTTGAGAACAAACTTGGAAGAGACTGTTGCATTTTTATTATTTACAGAGACATGGCTAAACTCATGTATACCACATGTGGCCATTGAGCTGGCAGGCCACACAGCTTCTCAGTAGGACAGGAATAAAGACTCAGGTGACAGCAGAGGTGGAGGGCTTTGCATCTATGCATTAAATTCAGCAGATGTATCAATGCAAAGATTGTAAACAGTTATGGCTCTCCTAATCTGGAGCATATGGCAATCAAATGAAGGCCCTTTTATTTGCTTCAGGAGTTCACTGCTGTTATAGTTACAGCTGTACATTCCACCAGATACTAATGTTTTCACAACTCTAGGTCACCTGTTTGATATCATTAACTTGCAACAAAATATCCACCCTGAAGCTGTTCATATCAAGCTGATGATTTCAATCAGATGGACTTGAAGTCAGTTCTCCCCAAATTTTATCAACACATCAAATGTGCAACCAGGGAGGAAAATACACTAGACAAGGTCTACTCAAATATTAAGGATGGTTATAGGGCAAAACAGCTGCCTCATCCAGGCTAGTCAGACCATGTGTCCATAATCTAGACACCATCATATACTCCTGTTAGGAGAAAAGACCAGATTACTACAAAAAAATGTTAAAATATGGCCAAAAGGTGCACTCTCATAGCTACAGGATTGCCTTGAAAGAACTAACTGGGACATTTTCATGGATCAGGAACAGCACACACCAGCAGTACTCTGCTACATAAAAACCTGAGTTGACAATGTCACTGTCAGCAGGCACATTCATGTATACCCTAAACAGAAGCCCTGGATAATGAAGGTGGTCAGATCTCTTCTCAAGCACCACAATACAGCCTTCAGGTCTGGCAACAGCTTTAAAGCGAGGCTAGAGCCAATCTAAAGAAAACCATCAGAGAGGCTAAAGAGTCCTATAAAAGGAAGATAGGTGACCACTTCATCAACAAGGACCCGCAACAACTATGGCAAGGTATTCAGCACATCACTGATCATAAAACCAGTAACTGTATGGTTGTTGATGGAGATGCCTTGATGGCAGAGGAACTTAATTTTTTTACTCATTTTGAGGTGAAAACAGCAGAGATAGTCTTACCTAGGGACCAGCAGATAGAGCACAGCAGTCTCATGTTATCTATACCAGCTCCCTACAACCACACCTTCATAGTACAAGAGCATAATGTAAGATATGTGCTCAAAGTGGTCAATCCAAGAAAGGATGATGGCCCAGATGGAGTGAGAGGATAGCTGCTGAAAGAATGCATGATCAGCTCTGTGGGGTCTTCACAAAGATCTTCAACCTGTCTCTGTTCAAGTTTACTATTCTATCTTGTCTGAAGTCAACTACAATCATTCCACTGCCAAAGAAAGCTGTCATCAGTAGTCTTAATGATGACTACCATCCAGTGGCACTTACTCCAGTCATCATAAAATGTTTTGAACAACTGATTCTGTGACACATTAAGAGCAATCTCCCACTTATCTGGAATTAATCCATCCAAACCTGGAGCTTTTTTAATTTTAAGATTTTTTACTTGATCTTTAATTTCCTTAAGTGAAAAACAATTATCACTACTATTTCTTTGTTCTTTAGTTAGCTAATAGTTGATGTTTTCTTTAAGAAATCCTACAAGACTATTACTATTTATCAACTTAGTATTATTATTAATTTGCTCATAATTGTCCCTAAAACATTCTAATATATCTGCTAAATCAGTAACTGTTTTATTTTTATTTCCAATTTTATATATCTCCTTAATATGATTTAAACTATTCATTTTCTTTGCTCTTATGGCTAATCTGTGTAAACTTTTAGGATTTACAGAATAAGATTGTAATTTTATTTTTTCTAAGTTCATTGAGCTTATAACTAAGAATATCTACATATTTTTGTTTAAAGTTTTTAATTCTAGATGATTAACTTTATAATTTGATTTAATTTTAACTTTAAAATATCTATCTTAGCTTGTAACTCTTTCGGTTCTCTATTCCATTCTCTTCTTTTACAAGAGTACCAATTTTTAATTTTGCAATTTAAATAAGCTTTCAATGAATCCCAAAGAATGATCTCAGTAACTTCTCCATTATTATTAAAATCTAAAAAGGTCATAATGTCATTAAAATAATCTCTATAACTCTTAATTTGAATTATATAAGCAGGACATCTTTTAAATAATATTAAATTATTTGGCTTCAATGTGAGATTAAAAGTAATTGTGTTGTGGTCAGTCAATGGACAGGAAATAATTAACACATGTTCAGTTTTAGAGTATAAGCTATTATAAATAAAAATATTGTCTATATTGGTTTGGGTGCCAAATCTAAAAGACTAATGTGTATAATTAAGAGGTTTAGATAGTCTTAAATCATAAATGTTTTTGAAATTCTCTGCGTAATGAAGTGATTGAAGTGTTTTGCTACTAGTGAGGGTTTGTTTTTTATCAGCAGTAGTATCATTCTATGATAAACAATTAAAATCTCTTGCTATAATTACTTCACCTTTCATATAAAAAGTTATTGTTTCTAAATATTTTTTTTAGAGATTTTTGCTCCAACTCCAGGGATCCAGTAAGAGTTAACAAAACAAATGCATAATATTTTTTTTATTTATATTACCACCAAACGTAACATATTCTTATCTGAATAAGAATCAATCACTTTTGGTACATTCAATGAATATTTCCATAATATGAGCATATCTCTTTTTTTATTTAAAATAAGACCCAAGTAAAATGTGCATATGTAAAGCACAAAATCCTATCTGATTGAGCACAGTAAAGCCAATGCAGAACACACAGGTTAAAACATGCATTCCAATACTGTCCAGTAAACATTTACACCATCCTTTACTATATTTCTTTAAAAAAGCATCATATAAGCTTCATTTAAAGCTCAATAATGTTTTTCTAACTTTTACCATTAATGCTTTGAATTAAATCTGTTTATCTTGTTTAAATTAATCTTCTTATCTGTCTTAGCAATCTTGTGGAAGTATTTCCTGTTTCACATGAAGTTTAAAGGTCAAGGAATTCTTCTTGAAGTTGCAGCAAGTCCAAAACATCATTGTGGAGCTTCTGTGAGCAAAAAGCAGCTCAAGAATTGTTCTAAAGCATTAAAATAGCTTAAATATTCCTTAAGTGGGAAAAAAACATTTAGCTTCACACAGTGTAAAATAAAAATATACCACTGAAACCAAAGCACAAAGAAATAAACTATGAAAACAAAAACAGTGCAGTGAAGAACTCTAAAGCCAATAAAGCTTGATATGGTTTAGCACTTTCATTCATTTATTCACATGAACTTCCTCAGACCAGAACATTCAGATTTACTTTTAAACTTGTAAAATGCTTGCAACCTCATTAGGCAAGTTGCATCAGTTCAAAAAGCCATTTTAAATGGACATAAAGCTGTTATGTGAAAAAAAAACTAGTATACCTTTCATTTTATATTAAAATCACTCATGAAAACAATTCTACCAGCCTATACAAGTCATGCCTTCCTTGATTAACCATATATTCAGAAGGAGAGCTTAAAAAAGGGTTCACACAACACATCTCACACATCATTATAATATCACTGTACTTCAACTTGCATTGCTTTAAATATATATTTACTTATTCATATTATATATCTTAAAATGGGTCACCTTCATTTGACTGACAACTCATTTGACAGAAACTCATTTGACTGACAACTAGTACTTGCAGTGCACAGTAAGGCAAATAACAGGGATATGTAATCTTCCCCAATGTAGTGCGACCCTTGAGTTAGTATATATAGTTGGGGGGGGTGAGGGGGCAAAGCCCCCCACCTAGTTTGGTTTTAAAGAACAATATAACACAAAAAGTACAGAATTTAAACCAAAATAGGTGGAGGGCTTTGCCCTCCACACCCCCCTAACTATATATACTAACTCCAAGGTCACACTATATTGGGGAAGAGGACATATCCTGTTATTTGCCTTACAGTGCACTGCATGTATTACTTGTTAGTCGAATGAGTTTCAGTCAAATGAGTTGTCAGTCAAATGAAGGTAACCCCTTAAAATATATAACATTTAACTAAACTGTAACATTATGAGACATTCCACGCTGTTATTTGATACAGAACATTACTATTAACCCCAAATGAACTATCCTCCTAATTTTACTCATTATTAAATAGTAAACCATGGATATATCAGATTAAATGCCTAACCTTGAATTAAATCAATGTCTATTAGAACAAATAAAACATTTACCTTACTTTAGATGATATACTTATTTAGAAGTTAATAAGAACAAGAGTATATTAAGAACTTACAACTTGTCCAATATATATATTCAGTCATTTGTCTTTAGGTATTTACTTTGTTTTTCTTATAAATTCCACCCATTTCTTGTGGCTTGTCTCTTCAAGTTTGTCAGTAATCAGTCCATATCTTCAGGCTTGTGCAAAGGTTTCTTCTTTTGTACAATTCCACTGTTTCATTTAATGTGTTGAATGTTTTTTGTCCCTCAGGTAAAAACAAAATGCTAATTTTAGCTTTGAACACAAGCTGTGCTTTGATGTTCACTTTCTTTAAACCTTTTATAAAGGGAACACACTTTTTTCTTTTGGTCATAGTGGACGTGGAATAGTCATCATCAAATCGTATGGGTTTTTCTCTTATTTTCATAGGTGAGTTAGCCCAGGTTGTCTTTAGGACTAAGTCTTTATCTTGACTTGACATGCATTTAACTATAATTGAACTATAAGAAGGTGGATTGCTTTTTAGTGAAGTGTTTGAAAGATCTGTGTGCTCTCTACATACCAAATGATAGAGCTCTAAGTTTAGAGACTTAGGAAGCCAGTTATTTAAAAAATAAAATCATGTTGTCTCCTTGTTCCATCTCATGTACTCCATGGATTCTTATATTATTTATTCTTGACCTACTCTCAAGATCTTCTATTTTTTCTATAAGTACAGAATTTTGTTTGAGAACAAATTCAATGTGGTTCCTATTTTCAGCCACTCTTCCATCTATGTCATTCACTGCTTCTTCAGTTGCTGTTATTTGCTGTGACTGTTGCTTAATCACCTCATTCAATAATTCCATTCGCTTCTTATTTTCTTCTTTTGCGTTGTCCATTTTCATTTTCAGTTTAACGATTTTTGATGCAAAATCCTGAATACTAGTTACTATAGACTGCAGTTTTTCATTACAGTTTTTTTGTGTAGTTCCTTTTGAGTGACTCATTTTAACAATGAAACAAGTAAAGTTCTGAGAGGAAAAATGTAACAGAAAAATCACCAACTAGATTTTTCTGTGAAAATCTTATAGATAACTACTTAAATTTTAAACTCCCAGGGAAAATTGGCTTTAAAGTGATTTTTTTTATAAAAACTCTTGTCAAAATATATCAAACTAAGCAGAACAAAGTTTCAGTCCAGCTAACAGCTCTCCATCTTGGCCACAGCCCCTGGTATGCCCATTTGGAATCTCTTGATAGTACTACAGTATTAGATAAAGTCAAGCGCAGTAATTTGTGCTGTACAAGTTATCAAGAAAGAATATTGATGGCTGCAGGCAAGCATGTAGGTGGTTCAATTAGTGATCTGGGCCACTACTGTGAAGCAGCACCCAACCCCCTTAACTGTGAGCAAAAGATAAAAAAGCACTTCACTGCAATAAGCCATAAGTGATTGGCTTATCATGGTTAAATCTACACAGACACACCCCTGAAAAAAAATGGACATTTCTTCTACTGGCACACCAACCAGGTTTCCAGATTCATGACACCCCCCTCCCTCAAGTTGCAGCCATTCAGGTCCCATTTATGTGCCCTGCCCCCTACCCTCAACAACAAAAACTAAAAAAAAACATTTCTTCTTTTAAACTGTAAGAAACAGTTGCCACAATTTATACCCTGTCTGCACAGGCTGCTACAGCACTCATGTTTTAGTTAAGAAATGTATTTTTAAATTATAGCAAACTGCTTGCTACAAATGTAGAAATAATTGGCACAGTTTATACTCTGCCTGCATGGAGCACTATAATGCTCAGGTTTTAGTTTAAAAAAAAAAACATTTTTTTTAATTACTTTTAAACTATAGCAAACTGTTTACTACAATGTAGCAAGTAGCTGCTACAGTTTAAATCATACACAGGGTGCTGCAGTGCTCAGGATTGACCACAAATGCAATACCTGCTTTTAAAAGCCAGTATTACATTAAAAAGTGATCGAGATAGGCTGATCACACCTCCTAACACGTTTTAACCAGGCCTGTTGCCCTTCTCTCCCTCCTCTAGCTATGCCACTCCATTAATTATTGGCTAAACAACCATAAGCTACTCTTCAACCCCTCCAAAAAAAAAAGTATGATATTTGGAACCTCACTAAAGTTGAAAATAAAACTCATAAATATTTCAACATTGCACATCTCAATGGTTGCCCAGTAGAAACAGCCACATCCTTTAAATACTTTGGTTTATGGCTAGCCCAGTCACTTAACTTTTAAAGCCATATTGAAAACTCCAACAAAAAGATCAGTTCTCTTTTAATTTTACTCCTCGAAAATATCTCCCTTTCTCTCCAAACCAGCTAATGATGTATAGGTGAAAGAGTCCTCCTTAATCAGCCATAGCCACAGCCTCTAAAAAAAAACTCATCCACCTTATAGTCCATTGAAATCAAAATCTGCAAATTCAGTAACAGTTCCCCTCCCACAGGATCCCCACTGCATCACCTTCCCCAAAGCCAAATTGCTACCAATCTCCTGCAGAATTAAGGAACTGCTAGGGTTTGTTCTTTTCAAACTACTTCAACCAGATGACTTACCTACCTCTTGCACCCAATCTACATAATAAAACCACCTCCTACAACCTCTGCAACCTCTCCCAATTAGTCACCTCACTCCAGACACCCCAAATCAAACTGCACTGTAATGACCATTCCTTCTCCATTCTTCTACCCAAAGTCTGGCAATCCACCACCCCCCTCACCTAAAAGATGTCTCCTCTTTCCTCACATTTAGAGCTCAACTCAAAAGACATCTCCATCAAAAATCTGACTGAAAGTGCTTTTCCACTGGACACATAATCTAACTGCTTTCTCACCTACATCACTCCTGCTTTGACCACCTGTTCTCACTTGCTGTTTACTTCTTATATTTATTACTAATATTAATTTACATTTGTTTGTCTACTCTCATAATAATATTTCCATACTGTATCAATTGTCTATGGGATTATCTACCTTCGGTGATTACTCTATGCTTGGGAATTTGATTTGTTTTATTTTTTTTGTGAATTTCTTCACTTTGACTGTACCTGCAAACGATCTATTATGATCAGTATACTACCCCAGTAAGCAAAGTAAATAAATAAATTCATTAATGGATATTTAACACTGTGTTACAGAATTATGAAAATGACAATCGCATAATGATGAACTTTTTAAGAAATGATTCATATGTTTTCTGGACAAACTCTGTGCCTTGGACAAGCGGCGGACAAACAAGCACTTCAGGCAGGCCAGCCAGAGTTGGCATTGCACTGGCAGTTGTTATTAATCTGTGCTGTACTCTTTCCCTTCTCCATGGCATTTGAGCATGCTCTTGAATTGTACACTACATAATAGGTTTGCACATGAAATTATTAAAGCTTTTTAAATTAATTGCTGATAAATGAGAGTCTGCAACTGTGGGATTTTTATTAAGATTTACCATAGTTATATATTCCCCCCACCACAGTTCTTTTTTGCGCTTCCTGGAGATGGCACCAAATGAGGGTCTTGCCCTGGGTTCCAGATGGTCCAGCTACTCCTCTGATTAACAGATGGAGGTCCGACTGAACCTGGGTTTGAATAGTTCAGTGTGAAGGCCTAGACTGAAGAATAAGCAGGCCAACCGCAAAAAGAGAGGTAGAAAGAATAGGGAGATCAGAGGGCTGTTTGTTAGTAATGATGAAGACAAGAGTGGGGTGAGTATGGATCCCGGGGCATTCCTCTGGTAAGGAGTGCTGGCAGTGACAGGGATGGGCCTAATTTGACTCTGAAGCACCTATTTGTCAAGACATGGAACCAGGTGACAGTGTTGAGGTTAACCTTGAGTTCTTGGAGTGAGTGAGGGAGCAGGAAGTGGTCAAATAGATCAAAAGTTTTGGCAAGGTAAATGAAGAGAGTTCCTGAAAGGTTTTCTTTATCCATGTTGAGAAAGATCTCATCTGTAAGTGACCATAGTGCTGTCACTGTGCTCTGGCCAGCTCAGTACCCATGCGGTTTAAGAGTGAGGAGGTAGTACTGTTGGATGTAAGTGTTCAGTCGGTTGTAGATTATATTTTTCAAGTGTTTTCCCAAGTGTAAGAAGGATGAAGACAGGATGAAAGTGGGAGGCAGTTTTTGGCTGAGGCAGTTTTCCTTGTGTCTGACACTGAATTTTGAGTTAAGCAGTGATTATAAATATAGAGAAGCGGTGTGGTTAGGAAGTCTTTGCAGAGTGATAAAACAAAGGGAGTAAGATCATCTGCACCAGGCGGTAAATCCAGGGATATGATTTCTAGTAGGGGGTGAAGGTCTTTGTGTGTAATTTAATAAATATATATAATATTATAATATTAATAAATAAATAAGGAAAAACATTTCTAATCTCAGAATGTAACACCAGTTGAAAGTAATGTGCTGCTATTCAATTCTCTGTTTCACATTACCCTTCTTACACAAACTTGAAATAGAATCTCTACTATGTCTACAGAACAAACAATGAATAAATATAGAAGTAGATGTAAATGCTCCTACTGATCTGTAAAATACAAATGCATTTTCTACATACTTCATCCCCAGCGCACACTATGGTGTTTCTGTCTTATACCTTCTCATATGTCCAAATAAGTCTGCAAAATGGCATCAGATTAATAAAATCTGTGAAACGAATGATTGGTCGGATTCCATGGACTGAATAGAGTCACTCATCTGCTTGTTTTATTAACCTACAAGGCTACTACCAGCATGTTTGTGGCTTGAAGTGGCTGCCCAGCCACGTACACAAATAACATGCTCTTGCTCTGTCTCATTCCTTTCCCATCTAGTAAAATAAATAAAGAACTAAATACACTTTGAAAGTTAAATAAAAAAAACATCAGAGCATGAATCCAATATAGAATACAGTGCTGTACAAAAAATAGTTTTGTTAAACACAATTTCAAGGAAACCTGCTAACTCATCTTGAAGAGAGAGAGCCGAAAAGGTACTGTTCTCTTGCTATAGGCACCAAAAATATATCCCAGTAATTGTCTTCTGTACCCTGCTTGTCCACCCAATCGCATGATCAGAAGCTTTTGGGGTGGTGCCTGAGGCTCATCCCCTATGTAACATGTAGGGATGAGGAAACACCCGTATAAGAGACATCTGATAAGGGTGGGCAGCAAGGAAGTATGTCGTTGCTCTTTTGAAACAATGTGCTTTAAAATAAAAAACAAAAAAGCAACACCTTTTCTCTCTTTCTTTTTCTTTTTTTCTTTTTTTCTTTCTTTTTTTGCATTTATTTTAGGCAATTTTGTACCCTCTGAAAGCCAGCACCTGGGGTAGTTGCCCCCATCACACCACCTTTGCTTTAACTGTTTGAGAGCTGTTCATTTTTAGGCTTTAGATCAAGTGAAAATTATTCTAAGAATATGTCACACAAAACAAGGATGAAATAACTTTTTTCCTTCAAAAGAATGAATGAATGTTTACATTCAATGTTATGATATTAACAGGTATCACACTAATGTGTGTCAGTGAAAAGGGTGATTTTTAAAAGGGTGGAACTCGCTCTCTCCCGGTAACACAACTCCCATTACTCTAACTTCTTCTGCAGTTTAACTGAAATGATCATCTGCTGAAAATCACTTTCCATTGCAGTAATTTTGTATGTAAATGGGTATCCATCCAGGACAGTCTCCCAGCTACCCTGTGTAACAATGAATGCTAACATTTGTGTATACGACTGCATCTGTCCTACCCCTGTATCATAATGTATGGTGTAATTTGTGTCTCGGATATTTTCTTTCCTACCCCTCAGTAATAAGGTTTGCTAATTATTGTGTCTAAAATGGTCTCATTCCTACCTCTGTGTAATAATATATGGTAATGCTCATATGTAAAGCAGGCTCCCTCCTAACCCTGTGTAATAATGTGTGCTAATGCTTGTGTCTAGGAAAGTCTCTCTCCTACCCCTGTGTAATAATGTATATTAATGCACAGGGCAGTCTCCATCCTACAACTGTATAACAATATGCCTTAATGCTTGTGTATACAACAGTATCTGCCCTAACCCTATGTAATAATGTGTGCTAATGCTTGTGTCTAGGAAAGTCTCTCTCCTACCCCTGTGTAATAATGCATATTAATGCACAGGGCAGTCTCCATCCTACAACTGTATAACAATATGCCTTAATGCTTGTGTATACAACAGTATCTGCCCTAACCCTATGTAATAATGTGTGCTAATGCTTGTGTCTAGGAAAGTCTCTCTCCTACCACTGTGTAATAATGCATATTAATGCACAGGGCAGTCTCCATCCTACAACTGTATAACAATATGCCTTAATGCTTGTGTATACAACAGTATCTGCCCTAACCCTATGTAATAATGTGTGCTAATGCTTGTCTCTCTCCTGCCTCTGAGTAATAATGTATGGTAAGGCTCATGCATATGGTAGTCTCCCTCTTGCCCCAGCGTGGTAATGTATGCTTATGCTCGTTTGTTGGGCAGATATGCCTCCTAACCCCATGTAATAACATGTATGATAACACCCAGGTATAAGGCAATCTCCCTTATACGTGCCTTTCGTAATGATTCACATTAATGCTCATATCCCCACTTTTCTTACCAAATGTTTGCATGTCAGTAGTGGGTAGTGGGTAGTGCTCAGAGTAGCTCCCCTCCCCAGGTTGAAGACAGGTGTTAGAATGCAATACAAGGTCAGTGCGGCATACAACTCATATAATATTAAATAGGATCATTCAGTTACACTGTGTGTTTCAATGCTTTTTCAGACCAGTTCATGAATTAGGTGATTGTACAGTGCATTATAGTAACATTAGCATTATGTCAAGTTGTAATATATAATCATGTTGCAAATGCTGTGTGCATATGTATAGATGGTCAAAAACTAGACAGCCAAATAAGGTGTTGTAGCAGTTGAATGACAAGACAGCATAAGTGCCATTAGGTACAGCAGTTAATATCTGGCTAGAGGACAAGATGGCTGTTCCAGGAAATAATATGCACTGATATGGAGCTGTCTGCAGCACCATAGTATTTTTTATTTCCATTAGTCTCTAATTATCTGATAATGTTCATTACCTTTTGTTTTCTTCTTCTTCTTCTTCTTCTTCTTAGGTGTGAGATGCTTTCTAGGACAAATGTATATTTTTGTATATCACATTTAGTGGTATTAATTAGGCAACCAGGTATGTTTTCAGGCCCCGTGGATTAGGTGACCTTTATTTTAGACATTACTTTCAAGAGAAGTTCTTTTGTGATAGTAAAGGATATATGTGTTTCACAAAGAGTACCTCTTTTTTGGAATTGCATTCCTCTCCACATAAAGCAAAGTACTTCTCTTCCACTATTCAAACATAATCTGGACGAGTGGATGGCTAGTTACAACATGTAATCTGATAACCTCTGGGTTACTTGTACTTAAAACATAACGGGTGTACATTTCATGGGAATTTATAGCTAGGCTTCTAAAGAGCTTCACTGATGAATAGCCTAATAAATCCCTATGAACCTATGAACATATACTTTCAGCTGTATTGTAAACAATGTAGTAACTACTAGCAGAAAAAATATATAACGGATTATTCTTTCTTCAGCCATTGCTTGTTGTGGTTTTATATGTTTGCTTTTGGTACAGTATTTTAATGACTAAGTCTCTAGATCAGCACTGTAAAAGCAGGTTTGCTCAGTGAATTTACTGATCACAAAAAAGAAACAAAACAAAAAAATAAAATAAAATAAAATAATAAAAATTACATCTTCTACTCATAGTGGAATTGTCTGATTTTATATTAAAATTGTTGTTTACAAGACACCATACCAATAAAATGTGTAATTCATCTGCAATCTAGTATGTTAAACATGACAATATACAGTGTGATTTGTTTCAGGATGTAATATAGAGACATAAAATAATGTAATTGTTATTAAGGTGTTATAATCTAATATTAAAATAAATACGTATTATCCTGCTTTTGTTTCCACTCATTATTCATCCCAGACGTTAAAGCTCCCCTTCACTGAAGCTTCTCACTTGCTGTTCTGCTTTTTCCCACACATCTGCTGTCATATTCTTCCTTATAGGGTTTATACCCTGCTTCTGTGGGATGAGGAGGTGTTTAGCTGAAAGCACTGCTCACAGTTCTTGGGAGGAGTACTGTCTGTCAGCGTACTAATCCATGAATGTATAGTGCTCAAGTTTATGCTGCTATAGAATAATGCAGCAACTTGTTCAAGAAGAAACAGAACATTTTGTTATAAGTGAAAAACACATTTCACTGTCACCAAACAGCTTTCCTTCAGGGGTTTACTTACTGTAATGTAATTGCTTACAGAATCCCCTCTTAAGCACTGGATTACACAGATGTCTATACTTCGTATTCATTTTCTTTGCATAAAGATTGAAATTATGCAGACTCTGTGCCAGCATGTAGAAGTATATCATAAACATCATGGGACATGTTTAAATCAAGAACTGGATTTTACTTCCCACACCCTCTTCAGGTTATGCAGTTTACTCACCGCATTAACAAAAAATGGACACAAAGCTGTATTGTAATACAAATTTTATATATATATATATATATATATATATATATATATATATATATTTTTTTTTTTTTTTGCTTTGTTGTATACAAGCTTACCTTCTTCTACCCGTTAATAGTTTGGTCTTATCATTTTCATCTTGCAGGCAGCCTTCTAAATTCAAAGGAACATATTATACTTTCTAAGAATGTTTATATAATGTTACCGAATTGATCGTTGGATTATGTAAGGAAAAGAGGAGTTGCTACTCTGATAGACTATTTTAATAGGCATTTGTCTATAATACATACCTTTGCTCCTGAAGAATGTTCTTTATGTGGAATAGGTTTATTAGTAAGAGTATATTTTAATTTCAAATTAGCTACAGCCACATCATTCAATTGGAAGTCTGATTAAATAATTTAACAAAATGATTGATGAAATTAAAGGATGCTTGATCATAGCTGGAGTTTTTAATTCTGCTCACAAACAATGCTGTCTTCATTCTGCAAGATTTAAGTTATCCTCTTTGCCAAAGAATAACACTAATCAAACCGATAAGTTAGATTTTGTTGGTGTTGGTTCACCTCATCTTGTAGATGTCATTCAATATGCTCAGCAATCTAACAGATTTAATTCATGGACTAAAACTGATAAAGTCTTCTGCACTGTAGTTATTATCAACATTTTTCCTGCTTTTTCTGCCCATTGCTAAAAGTCATGGTACATTACAGCAGGCAATCTAGATCTCCTTAAAATTCCATTGAGGTTATCTGCTGTTTATATTAACCTCTGTGAGTTTCCAAATAAAATTAGTGAGATCTGAGATTATTTCTGGTTTATCTGTACCAGTTTTGATCATTGTTAATATTTTATGGCATACATTAAATTTTTGAAAAGGTAGTTTATTTTCTTGGGTATCATATTTCCAAAAACAATGGAATTTAGAATAAACAACTATTTTTAAGTTAGAAGTTTTTAGTTCATCAGACATCTGTAGTGGCAAGAGTCACATCTCTTTTGTAGAACACCACTGCAAAATAATTTGTCTGACATTATTGATTATATAGTTAAACCTAAGAAGAAAAAATAGCTTTTAATATCTTCTTGCTTTCACTTTGTATGTTATGCAATGCTTGCTTCCTTAAACAGAAACATACCATATCCAGTTGATAAGAATAATGATAAAGTTATTTCTATTAAAATGATTTCAAAATGTATTTCAAAATCTTCTGCATATTGAATGAGATTAATTATGTTGTGTTATGTTCTGTCCAACTGTTCTTTGAGCCCAGGTCATGGCTAAAAAGATTCAATAGACCAGCCCACCTACCTGGTCATAAATAGCAATAAATAAATAAATGTTGACCAACAAAGCAAATTTATATACTCCTTCTCCTTAGCTGAGGAAAATTATGGAATCCATGGGTTTTAGTCTGGGAAAGACAGTCACATTAAAGGCCTGCACTCTGAAGTTTGTTCATGTTCATTCACTTGTACTAGAAATATTTTGAAAGACATTTCTCACCTATCCTTAACTCAGGCAAATGTTTCCTTTCCTTTTGTTCTGAAAAGGGTGTCATATTTTTTTTTCTGATAACCAAAACAATAACTTATGTAAGCTGCAAATTTATCATCCAATTTCTCTGATGAATTCAATTATCAGCTTTATGAGTTTCTCTGGGCTATTAGGATGTGTACTTTTATTTGCAGCCTTGTTTATTTTGTTTATTCTGAGCAATATGCTTGTTCAGCAAATAGGCAACGTTATGCAAAGAAAGTAAAAATACAGGAAATCCGGCAATATTACTGATTGATTAGTTTTGCCCTAGATATTGAACATGTGTTTGATAAGTTTTATATATGTATATGTTTGCATTTTCCAGCAGAATTTGTGAACATTTTTAAGAGATTGATATTCATGGTTTAACTAGAATTGGTCCTGTTCACAAAGGGTAGAGACAAAACATGGCACTAGCATGTCTGCTTTCATTTTTATATTTTTATTCTTTCTATGACTCCCCTGGTTTATTTGATTAAATCTTTTCTACTGCACCTTTACTGGTTCTAGTGTACAGAAAATTATCTTAAATTTGCTAAAGAGGTCCTCATACCAGTTCCTTGTCCTTCAACATTTATCTTTCCTAAGCATAGTGGTCTATTTTAGTTCTCTCTCTCAAATCTTAAGATGACTTTTGTTAACTCCCATATGCTTGTAATTAATCATTCTCTAAAAAATGCATGGCTGGATATTTTCAATCAGTTGGTCAATGAATTCCAATATGTACTAAGGAATTAATCTTTTTCTATATAGATCTTAGACATGAGTATGTAGTATGAGCTTCATTACTGGCACTTGTACTCATTTAAATAGCTGGCATACTAAATGTTTTTTCACAAGATCAAACAAAAAATGTTATTGAGATGATGTTATTACTTAACATACCTAATCCCTTAATGATGACGCTGGTTTTCCATTAAAGTGCACTAATGACCATTATCAGAAGAAGGCTCTAGTAGCTTTTCGTGGCAATTTGTAAAGCCTCATTTTTTCTGACATTCTGTTAAGAACTAATGCATAAGGAAGGATACAAATTCCTAGTCTACATCTATACAGATTATCAGCCTACTGTATTGTGATTGCTTAGATATTGTACATTTTGTTTGGGAAAGGTCTTCATTTAAGTATAAAAGTCGGCATTGAGACTGACCCAAATAACTTATTTCTTTGTGGAATGGTTATTTTATATATAATTATACACATGTATGTGTATATAAATATAATGGGTGGACTCACTTTCATCTAAATGTTCTTTATTCTATATCTATTTGGTCAGCTGCAGTTGGTCGACAGGTGTGTGAGATCACACAATTCTTGGGGGTTATGGAATATGCCATTTTTCAGATATTGTGAGATCTCAAAGTTAAAAAACACAAAACTGCCACCAAAGCTTTAGAACTCACCTGTCCTGCACAAAACAGATCCAGAATAAAAAGCAAAACACTAGGACTTGGAGATGGCTGTAAAATCCAGTATAAAAATCTTTATTCGACACAAGCGCTTTCGTGGGTCACCCCACTTCTTCAAATGTCTTATACATTTTAAAAACAGCTCTTGGTTTAAATATACACCCTCCTGGGACACATGATTAAAACCCACCAATACATTGTTCTAGTGTGAACAAGCACTTTCAATTTAAAGCAACATTTCACAAGGTAAATGCCATTAACTGGATTAGAAGCCTGAAATGTATATATATATATATATATATATATATATATATATATATATATATATATATATATACATTTACATTTCTGAAAACCTGGTCACAGTTCACATAAGAAGGCATTTTTAAAATTCTAAGGCCTCTAGGAACAAGGCCTTCTAAGAGGCAAACCTCCATATGAAACTTTTCAAATTGTGCTTGTTTCAACTTAAACAAGTCTTTTTCTAGTGCTAGCAACTTCTTTTTAAGTCCAGCCAAATCTATAGCAACTGCATCAGTCTCACCTTCATCAATGGTACAATCCAGCAAAGGATTACAAACATAATTAATTGCTTTCATCAAAGGATTCACTTGAATAATACTTTGTTGCAGTCCACCTGGATTATAATCCAGTTCTAGAACATATTGTCCTTCAGCCATAATATCCAAAGAATATATACCCCTGCATCTTAAATTAAAGTCTAGGCAGCTTTTTAGGTAAGATGTGCTGTGGAATTGTTTGTATAATAAATTACTGACTTATTGCTACAGGCTTGTATGTGTTTTTGAAGAATACAAGTGGAAAATGTATTGTGCAGATATATTTTGTATTTGTGATTGTACATTGATATGTTATGTAATTTTGAATTATAATTTAGATATTTTAGAAATAGGTTTTCAGAAGTGTATATATATATATATATATATTTGTTTGTGTCTTTTGGCTTTTCCCGGTTAGGGGTCGCCACAGCGGAACTCCGGTCCGCTAATGATTGGCAGTAGAGTTTTACGTGCTGGCTTGCTGGGCCTAATGCACAACCTTCAACGAAGGAACGCCCATTCATGCACATCGCCACACAGAAGATGCTCTAACTGAGAATTGAACAGGCAACGTCTAACTGTGAGGCGACAATGCTACCGCAGCACCACCACTGCAGAATATATATATATATATATATATATATATATATATATATATATATATATATATATATATATATATATATATATATATATATATATATATATATATATATATATATATATATATATATATATATATGTTTCAGACTTCTAGTCCAGTTAATGGCATGTACCTTGTGGATTGTTGCTTTAAATTGAAAGTGCTTGTTCACATTTGTTGGTTTTAATCGTGTCCCAAGAGGGTGTATATTTAAACCAAGAGCTGTTTTTAAACTGTATTAGACATCTGAAGAAGTGGGGTGACCCACAAAAGCACTTGTGTCGAATAAAGATTTTTATACTGGATTTTGCAGCCATCTCCAAGTCCTGGTGTTTTGCTTTTTATTCTGGATCTCAAAGTTAGTCTATATAACTAGGAAGGGGTGTGGGGGACACAGGGTGGCCTACTCACTGCAAAAATGATGCTCTTTGTTATTGGATTCTTAAATATTACATGTGCCAAGGTTCTTTGTCAGTGCATATGTGGTAATATATTGAAAATCACTTTATTGACCTTTTGCAGTCAATGTTTGGAAGGTTGATGTACAGGTTACACACACGTGTCACACACAAGCATGTATACATACATTCCCTTGCAATTTACTACTATTTGTGGCAACATACCATAAATAAGTCAAAATTAGAACTATTAACATGATTTAAAACTGCATCTAGCTATCTCTTATTTCTAGGAAACACCTAAGGAAATTAACTATTAAAGAGATTTTTGCACATTTTTACACCAGATTCAACATTTTTTTCTCTGAAGCTAGATTTTTGATTTTCATGATGCTGATTCATTTGTTCTTCAGTTGTTTGGGAAGAAAATGCTTTGCATGAGAAATGAGTTTGAAAGTGTTAAGTTTACTGAATCTTCTTTAACTACTCTAATAGCAGATAACTGGAAGATAATTAAGTAAGGTGATATTATAACATGTTCAGCTTTGTGCATGAATAGAATGTAAATAAATATAATTTATTCCTTTCCAGAACCATTTTGGGTTAAGGCAGAAACATATTTTTTTTAAACAGCTGTCATTAACTTAAAGATCAAATTCTGAGTCCCTATTCTCACCCTATTTTTTCATTTATTTATTTATTGTACCTTGCGTGCTGTTTTCATAAAACTCTGAATAGCCTAAACAATTTAATGCTAGTGTTACTGATCAATGTTGGAGATCCGATGCTGGTACCAAGGGTGTAGCAACTTACTTCAACTAAAAATATATGTGATACTGTATTATATCTTTTTCCCTTTTTTTTGCAAAACTAAATTTGCAATTTTCAAGACTGTTGGGATGCCTCTTGCACTAATTATGTCTGCTTTACATGCTTTTTTATTTCACAGTACACTAGGGGTCTACTACATGTGCTGGAGACACATTTACTTGAAACACTCTCCCTCACTGCCACTGTTTGAAACCAAGCAGCTGCTCAAAACTAAGCTTACTATTCCTCCAAGAACTCTGACCCTAACCCTAAGAACAACTCCATAAACCTAAAATTCCTGTCCTCTCCCTAACCCTAACTCTGAGCAAACTCCTGATTGCTCCCTAAACCCAAAATCCACTTCTCCTCCCCTAACCTTAACTCAGAGCCAACTCCATATCACTCCCTAAACCTAAAGTCCTCTTCCCCTCCCTAACCCTAACCTAACACTAAGCCGCGGTCACTTTCTAAACCTAAAATCCCCCTCCCTTCAGTAACCCTAAAGCTTCCCTCTCCATTTCCCTTCCCACTTACCAGTTCTGTGAGGAGAGCTTCCCTACCTGTGATCACTGCAAAAGTCTTATCCCTGAACTCTTGTTCAAATTCAAACAGATGTTCAGTGGACATGTAAAACAGGTATTTGAGCCCCTGGCTGCAAGTTCCTGAATTTTAAGCAGCTGGGGCTCAAGCGGCTATAATGGTCTTGTATACTAGCCATGACCAAAAAATGTGTCCCAAAAGACTGGACAGAGATCTTACCACTTTCTACCAAGTTTTGATGTGACAAAGTTAAGCTGTTTCTGAAACAAACGTTTACTGGTCTAACTTCAATGAAAAACAGGTATAATTTGTTTTCTAAGTTTACAGTCTTCTTTTCATCTTTGGAAGTACTTTGGTAGAGGAATTTTAACTTGATTTGAAAAATATTGTGAAAGCTATTATTTTTCATTGTTCTGATAAATAATGTGTGCCCAAAACTCTTTATCCCTCCTTAAATTCTCTATTACCCCCCAATCCTCCCAATTTTTTGTGAATCAAAATATTTCTGGATAAAATCGCAACCTGATATTATGTGCAAATGTTAAACATTTACATTAAATTACTGAGACACTTATCACTGAAGTTTTCTGAAGTATACACAAATACCTTGTAGATTTTAAATGCAATAATAATGTTTAGCATGATTTAAGGGCATAAATGCATTTAGTAAACTTGAACTTTTTCACTTGTCCAAGAATATAAACCTTTTACTGCATTCAGAAGTATATATACATCTGGTAATGGATTCCATGACTGTAAAACATTCTGTAGTATTTACCTGATGAATATATCTTAACTGATTTAATCATTTTCAGCATAATGGTCCTGTTAGGTGATACTCACATGTTGATCATCTAATGTCTCTACCTCATAATGCTATACAAATATCTAATACAAGTATTCTCTCTCTATATATATATGACAACAGGCATCATTCCCATACAACTGGAGTGATCCTTCATTATTCAAATTCCCAAAAACGTACACCTTGCTCCAGTGCTGATTACAGTCCTCTCCATATACTATGCCCAGTCACTAAATATCTGGGAAAAAAACACTATAAATAACCAAATTCAAGAATGCCTCAAACAATATGACCTTATTACAGATTCTCTATATGGGTACAGAATGGATAACACACACACTAACTGCTTTTTGCATTGTTGCAAACAAAACTATTTCTTCAGTCAGAGAAAGATATGTCTCCCGTATTGCTTTTATAGATCTGACCAGAGCATCTGAAAATGTAAACCACCAAATAATCATAGAAAAAATACAAATGGTTAACTTGGGTGCAACATAACTCAGAAGTATTCCAACTACTATTCAAAGTGAAAGCAGGTAACATCAACATCACAGAACGTAATTCTATAAATGGAGTAGCACAAGGACATGTGCTATGCCATATTCGATTTTCATTCTCTTATAATGATATTAATATAATCATGCCCCCCCCCCATAACTTCACACTTTAGGCAGACAGTTTCATCCTTTTCAAATCCGGTACCACAACTTAGGTATTACAGCTTTCTCTCTCTCTCTAACAAAAGAATTTACCATACTAACAGACTGATTAGGAAACAAAAAAACACCACTAAAAATAAAGGAATCCCTATGTCACAAGATGGGTTGGCAACCGGCTCACTGATAGAACCCACAAAGTAAGTAGCAGACAAGGGAGCCCGCAGGATTTTTTGCAGGGGGGTGCAAACCCAGAGCCCCACCCACATAGCTCACCCCGCCCCCTGCCAACACAGCCCCGCCCAAGTCCACCCACCCCAAGCCCCGCCCACACAGCCATTCCAGTGTCCCATTACTTGGCTATTTCTCCCCATTTACTGTAGACACTGTTCAAATCTGTGTGCATACTGTTTTATGCTTTAGTTCTACAATGATTACAGGCAGTTGGATTTAATTTACAACTTTTATTTCAAACATTATAGCCCAAACACTGAGACATTTACTAAACCTAAACAAAGCAATAGTCTTACAATGAAAACAGACTTGGCATTAAAGCTTCTCTACTTTTGAAACTCACATTCAATGAAACAGCATTGAAACCCACATTCAAAGAAAATGCATCTGGCCAGTGGCAGGTTATTTACCTTTGAACTGTTTTCAAGCAATAGGCTCCTTGCACACCGTTAGGGCCATGCAAAAGTTATTAGATTTACCTGATTGAATTGCCTGTTGCCATCAAAGAATAAATTGCCTATGTTAAATTAAAAAATGGTAAGCTGGTATATTGCAATAGAAAATGGATGACAAGCTGAAAAACAGGTTCATAGTTATTAGGCATCTCATCCAAAGGAGGGCATCCGAGGACTGCAGCATACAAATGTATATGCTGTAGGAATAGAACCTCAAGCCTTTACATTAAGATGCAAGTATTCTACTTGTGGTGCTACTAACATAGCTTTAAAACGTTATACCACAATAGAGATACCATTTGCTAAACAAAACAGTTGCACATTGTAAATAGACTTGGCATGAGCAGCAGTGGACTTAGCTTCCCTTAAAACTCACAGTTCTTGAAAATGCACTTGAAAATTCCACCTGTTAACTTGGGCATTTCACTTTCTCACAAACATACCACACCCTCAAGGCCTCAACCTTAGTGCAAGAAATCTGGACAAAGCCTAAAATAAATAGGGACAGATTATAAATATGGCTCTCAGAAACTTAGAAAATTACAAGAGTAACAGGATTTGTGTTGGTATGCATTTTTCTAAATGACATCTAAAACTGAAATGTCTCATTTAGCAACTTCAATCCTTTTTAGGAGGAATATGGGGCAAAAATCTGGACAGCTGAGGGGTATGCTACCTCCCTCTAATACACACACCAAATAATTCTGGTCAGACAAATTAGTTCTGGGAAGGTTGCACTGAACGGCACCGTGCTTGAGCTGAAGTGGGTGAAATCCTGGTAGCCAGTGATAACTGATCTCAGCATTGTGGAGCATTAAAGCATTTTTAGCAGAGCATTGTTTCATCACTACCTATTGTGTTTGCACATAAGCTGTAGTTATTTTAAACATTTGCCTTTTTTGATTACTACAGAGGACATTTACCCACCAGAGCTATTGTGTTTCGACTTCAGTGTGGAGCTAGTTGTTGCAGGGCTTGGCTTTTAAATAAGGTAGCAATGCTTATTTACAATATACCATTAAAGCCACCCTGACCCAACTACAACTGTACTAACACACAGACACTGCTATAAGACACTGGTCTGCAATAAAATGTAATGAGTTTCTGAAAATACTGTAATCCTGTCCTTTTATTACAATGACTATAAAATACTTCGAAATAAGGTAAAAAAAGCTCATAATCTTAGACCGACAAAACTACTTTTCCACACTTCAAAATAATAAAATCAAACCCTCAGAAATTTTGGAAAGGTATCTCTACTCTACTTAACCCCAGCAAACCAGATACCCCTACCCCAGACCCAAACGCTCCTGACCAAGACTTGGCTACCCAATTTAACTCTTTTCATTGAATCCATTTCCAAATTAACGCCATCTTTCTCTAAGACCACTACACTGCTACTACTTCCTCATTCCCATCTACTAACTCCCATCCCTCCACTCCTCCTACTACTTCATCAGCTTCATCTGCCCCTAATTCTCCTCTTCACACTCCTTTTTCTCATTTAAACCTATACCCAACTTCTACTATAAAGAAATTCCTTATGAAACTGAAGCCATGCACCAATGCTCCTGATAACATCCCTTCTTACTTTCTTGGCAAAGCTGCTGAAGCAATCGCTACCCTATTAGCATTTTAATCAACTGCTCTATCCAAGAATGTATAGTACCCCAAGTCTGGAAAAGGGCCTTTATCATACCTCTACATAAAGGTGGCAACAACAACAATGTTACTAATTTCCCCATCGCTATTCTGTCCCCATCTCTAAACTCCTAGAAAAGTGTATCCAACTACAACTCCTTCCACATCTCTTAGATAATCACCTACTAACTCCCACACATGGAGTCAGACAACATCATAGCATTATGACCGCCCTCCTCTCCTTCCTTGAAACTGTAAATAAAGCCCGCGACTCTGGCCAAATTGTTTCTACCCTACTACTCGACCTCTCTAAGGCCTTTGACACACTCTCACAGCCTGCTACTAACTAAACTTTACCCATCTCCCTCCTCCTTGGAACTGGTTCTCCAGCTACTTATCTAACAGATCTCAAGCAGTCAAATGAAAAAGGCCACCTCCTCATTTCTAAATACTCCTACTGGGGTACCCCAGGGCTCTATACCGAGTCCCTTTCTCTTAAATATTTTTATAAATGATTTTCGCAACTCCATCCCATTCTCAGACATCATCCAATATGCCGATGATTCTGCTATTATCTCTTGCCACCTCTATCCCCTCACTCCTAAAACTGACTCAAGATGCTTTTACAACAACTGAGCAATGGATGAAAAGGAATCACCTAGCACTCAGTGCCTCTAAAACCAAATTAATGTTATTCATCCCTCTAAGGCAACTTCTTTCAATATAAACACATTCCACATCTCTAGACAAAATAATCTACCCCTGGAACTGGTGTCAGAGACCAAGTTACTTGGGGTCCAAATTGATACCAGCTCAAATTCAACTCCCACCTACAGTTAAATATCAAGAAAACCGGTATGCTTTACCGACAAAATCATTACCTTACACCTGCTACCAAAATCACCCTCTACCTCATTTCTTATCCTCTCCCTTCTCTATGGAGCTCCACTCCTAACTAATCTACAGACCTCCAACACAACTTTCCTCTTGCTACAACAAAATTGCCAAGTTCGCTACCAACCACAAGTCCTCCACCCACCACTGTTCCTCTCTCCAAAAACTAAAAATGGCTAGAGCTACCCAGTTATCTCACATATACTCAACTAAATCTTGCACATAAGCTCATTTTCAACCCCTCCCTTTGTCCCTCCCTTTCATCAGCCTTTAAAATGCACCTTCCTGCAAGAGTATCAAGATCCAACAATCAAAATCTATTAGAAGTATATAAACCAACTAGTCCCCCAGGCAATTTCAGTGCTTTTGTGCTAAATTTCCCTTTAGTCTGTATTACCTATTAATTTCATCACTAGATTGTACTCGCTCTAGTTGTATTATTTTCAAATTGTTATTTCTTGTATGATTAACTTCTGTGTAATTGTATAATTTGTATATCTATTAATAACCTACTTAGTTTTGGAGCTTTTCTCCCCAGGACTCCATTGAAAATGGGTTAATTTGGCCCAATGGACTATCCTGGCAAACCAACTGCAAATAAAATAAATAAAACTGTCATATGCATTTCAATACCCAAGGCTTATACATTATCTAGTTATGTAAATATTCTCTGCATGGCAACAACGAAAAGGCTTTCAATGCTGGTAATTCTTTAACAATATACTTACTAAAGCTTACTTGCATCTTACAATATCCGACAAGCTTACTAAAGCTTACTTGCATCTTACAATCTCCGACAAGCTTACCTGATGTTCATTAAACCATGGCTACTTAGAGCAACAGGGCACTGTGACAGCATACAGTTCCAGAATAAGAAGCATAAATCAACAGTACAAAAATCTGATAGAAAACCAGAACATTTTGCAAAATCAAGGACAGATGAAAAGCCACGGTCGTATTTGTGATCTACTTTGGATGGGGGAATACTCTGCACATTTACACTGCATAACTGCTTCTTGCCTTCCATGGACACATCCAGAGCCACTACAATGGGGAGAGTGGGGTGCAATAAGTATGTCACAATTTGAAATGTCTCTGGCTGACAGTGATGGCTCTGACACTCATGCCTCTCAACTTCAGAGCAAGAAATCTGGACAAAGCCATACATAGAACTAGAAGTGTGACAAGCCTAAAAATAAGGCCAATTTTTAAATATTGCTCTTATAACTTAAATAGAACAGGTAGATCTTGCATTAGTACAAGTTTTCTGAAGGGTATGAAATCTGAAACTCAAATGTCTGCCATTATTTTCTAACTTCAATCTTTAATGACTTGCCACTAATTTGCCAGAAAAAACACAATTTTATGAAAAACGGACCAAAATGTGATGCAAAAATACCTGTCAAAAAAGGACACCTTTTAATATTAACAGTTAACTTGAAGCAGCTAACAAAATAAGAGCATCCACATGCATTTCTGAAATAGAGGTAATCTATAAGTGATCATTACAGTTATATATAATTGTAAACCCTCCACATTTTCTTCCAAAATTGCCATTTTGGAGGAGCGATTATTAGGGCAGAGCAACATTTTGAGCCAGAATTGGGGACAATTGAGATGTTTGGATATTCCTAATCTACAAAGTGATTTGCACGTACCTCTCAACCTCTTAATGCAGGAAATCTGAACAAGGCCAAATATATTGGGGAACATACAAACACTACTAAAAATTGCTCTTGTATAAACGTAAAGACAGTCTTGCATTAGCATGCATTTTTCTGAAGGTTATGACATCTGAAACTCAATGTCTGTCATTTAATGGCTTCATTCCTAAATAATTTGCTAGAAAATCACATATTTGAGAACAAACCAAAAATAAGCAGCAAATATCTATTCATTCTGCAAAGATATGGACAACTGAGAGGTATAGTTCAACCGGGTCTGTCTGAGCTTGCTACCCCCTCACAAAATCATGGTCAAATGGAGCCTCCCCCTGCAGCCATTCCAATGTCCCATTTATCATAAACACTAATGTGCATACTGCTTTACTTCTGCGATGATTTAGGATTTCATTTGAAAGTTTTATTTTGCATTTTACAGCACAAACCCTAATACATATCTGTTAAAGCAATGCAGTCTCACAATGAAAATAGACCAACATTAAAACTTCTCTGCTCTTGAAACTCGCATGCATTGAAACAGCACTGAAACCCACTTTACATTTTGCCAATGGCAAATATTAACTCTGGGCTGTCTACAAAATCATAGGCCCATCGAACATAACATACACATGCTCTTGCCTGACTGTATTACATTATATTCCTTGTACAATACAGTACAGTTGTTAGAGGGCATTTTAAATTTATTGTTTTGAACATTTTTCCAGTAAACAAAAAAACAAAGAGCATCCACTAATGACAAAACTGCCCAATTCAGAACATTTCCATCATAAAAAGTCTACTCAAGCCCACCAGTATCAGTAAAAAAATATACACAATCTCTGAAGTAGTAAACTCCACATTGAAAAAATTTGTAACTAATAAAGAGGTTGAAAGTGCCTGTTACTCTTGAAGAATAAATTGCTTTTGTTGCATGCAATAAAAAAATGAAAAGCTAGTAATACCGCAATAGGGAATGGATAGCAAACTGTTAACAGGTTCATAGTTACTAGGTATCTTTGCCAAAAAGACTGCAGCATCCACCCCCTTTACAACACAATACAGAATCAGCAATGCATTTACCTACTGTGGGAGTAGAACCCACAGCCTTCAGCATCTAAAGCAAGTACATTATCTGTTGTGCTATTAATGCGAGCAGACTAAACACAAGCAGCACTAAACTTTTGCTCCCCTGCAGCTCTCAGCTCCTTGTAAAATCTACTCCGACACCCAGCTGTATCTCTGAACTTTTAAGCACAAGAAATCTGGAAAAAGCCAAAATTTATTGGGGGGGGGGGACAAAAGGCCAAAAACCAGGGACACATTTTAAACATTGCTTGTATAATGTTTGAAAGTTGCTAGAATAAAATGCTGCGTTACCACCATACATTTCACTGCCACGTCTTGAACCCAGGGGACCCGTGCAAAACAGTCAGAGCAACATACCACTACGCCAAATAAACTGTTTTGTGAAAGAGGAAGACTGAAACTTAAATAGCTACCATTTAGTGAATTCAGTTCTCACCATAGCACAGCTGTCAGCCTCTTAGCACAAAAGACCTGAACAAAGCCAATAATGGGTGACTACTACAACCACCAAACATTCAGTGAATTCAGTTCTCACCATAGCTCTCAACCTCTTAGCAAATAACACCCGGACAAAGCCAGTAATGGGAGAATATAGCCCCAAACATATTCAGTGAAATCAGTTCTTACCATAGCTCTCAACATTAGCAAAAAACCTGGATGAAGCCAATAAATACCTGAACAAAGCCAATACTGGGTGAATACAGCCCTCAAACATATTCAGTGAATTCAGTTCTTACCATAACTCTCAACCCTAGCACAAAACCTGGACGAAGCCAATAATGGGGGGGGGATACAGTCCCAAACACAGGGATACATTTCAAATATCCATCTTGTACACTTAGAAAATTGCTAAAATAAAAGCTTTTGTTAACATACACTTTCTGAAGAATATGAAGTCTGACAAGTGTGTCCATTTTTTTTAACTTTTGTTAACCAGGAAAGTCTGACTTTGAAAAAAAAAAAAAAGCTAAGTTTTAGCAGAGGCCCAGGGAGAAACACTCCAGACAGCCAAGAATAAAACCAGAGAACATGTAGCTGTCAGGCAACAAGGACACAAATGCAGAAACCACAGATTTTATGAGGAACAGAAAAAGTATGAGGGAAAATCCTGCAACATTTTCACAAATGGTGGTGGGTAGGGAATTCAGGCTCTTGCCACTTGGGCCCAAGGTACAGGGTTCAAGCCTTATTCACTACCCACCACCATGTACACCAGGGGCATTTCACACACACACACACACACACACACACACACACACACACACACACACACTTTCCTTCGTTTGTTTGTTTCCACACACACTACCTGAAAGTTAGCCGCTTGCTAAGTGTCCGTTTGTTTCCACACACACTACCTGAAAGTCAGCTGCCGCTTGCTAAGTGTCCGGTCCCGCTTCACACATCTACGTGTCAGGTCCTGCTCCCATCTTCTCTCGTCAGGTCCCGGCCGCTCCCATCTTCTCTCGTCAGGTCCTGGCCACTCCCATCTTCTCTCTTTCTGAGTGCTGCAGCTTGCTAGGTCCCGCCTGTGTGAGTTCCCGCTCACAAACCTTAAACTGACAACGACGATGTCAGCACGCCTGTGACTGGACTCCTTCTTAAAGGAGAATGTGCGTAAAAAAAAAAAAAAAAAAAATGTATTTTTTAATTATCTAGCCGCAGCCGATTCCAGGGGGGTGCAAGTGCACCCCCTTGCACCTGCCTGCGGGCGCCCTTGGTAGCAGACTCCAAATCCAACTTCAGACCAGTGAAAAGTGGAGTACCACAGGGTTCAGTCCTAGGTCCTCTCCTGTTTGGTATCTACTTCTCTGAAGTACAGGCTAACACAGAAGGTCTTTGGCTAATGAAGTTCATAGATGACTGCAAACTAGGAGCCATAATCAAAACTCCTAATGATGTGGACATCCTACAAATGGGCCTCACTGAGACAGATGCCTGGTGTCAAAGCCATGGCCTCAAGCTCAATGCCAAAAAGTGCATTGTCATCCCTTTTGGTAAAAACTTTGTACCCATGAACTACCACATAGGCGGTAGTCTACTTAACACCGAAAGTGTGATAAGAGAACTTGGGACACAGGTGGACAGTAGTCTCTCCTTTGATAATCACATCACCACAGTAGTCAGAAAATCCTTCTATGTGGCACACCTCATCATAAAATGTTTCTCATCCAGGAAAAAAGAGGTCATTGTTCCCCTCTACACATCACTCATTAGACCCATTATAGAGTTATAGAGTACAATGCCCCTTTTGGTATGTACCTCACAAGACATCTACAACAACTGGAAAGGCCACAGAAATACCTCACAAAGAGGATTACTGGCCTCAAACAGATGCCCTATGCAGACCATCTCAAAAAACTCCAGCTTTACTCCATCGCATATCGCATACTCAGAGGCGATCTCTGCCTAACATACAAAGCTATGTCAAAGCTGTTGGACATGCTCCACTTAAAGAAATACAACAAACAAACTGAACTTTAAACTTAAAACAAACAAAAAAAGGCAGTGAGTAAACTGGTGGCTACAAAACAACAAAAGTAATTTATTATGTTAGCGCTTTCGGAAAGGTTAATACCTTTCCTTCATCAGACAATTCCATAAACAAATTAACCTTCCTTTTATAACTTCACTATAATTATTGAATGACGTAATTGTAATCCATTAAAGCATCAATTAAACATGTAAAGCACTTGATGAAGCTGGAACCTGAACCTCTACTTTCATCAAGCCTTATAACTAAGTAAACCCATAAGAACAAGTAAAAACATATATATTTAAATATACATATTCGCAAAAAAGGTTAATGTTTACAATAAAGGAATGTTTAAGTGTGGAAGATGCCTGTATTTAATGTGATCTTGAGGGTCTTTAGAAGAACGCCATAAAGCCCATGCTTTATTTCTAAGGGTAATTTTGAGTTTAGACTCTATAGAAAGCCATGGCACAGTTTTTGCCTTGGTTCTCTTTGAATGAACAGGTGTATGCAAATCAAATATCTCAAGGAATTTGTTGTTAAAGTATGCTCTACTACTTCCTCTAAGGGGAAGTGTTTTAGAATAGACCAATTACATGAGTTTAGTTCTTGCTGGAATTTGGCAGGGTCAAAGTTTTTATTGTTTCTAACCTTTCTGAGTAAGAGTTGTTGGGAATTCATGGTTTTGTGCTTAATTACATATGTGAGAAGGTGATCGCTTAGGCCATTAAGGAGGCTGCCAGAGGTGTACAGTTGGGGGTGACTATTTATGAGTACCCAGTCAAGTATACTTTCTTTTTCGTTGGGTTTACCTATCCTGGTAGGGGTGAATATGATTTGTGTAAATGCATGCATGTTAATATGGGTGGTTGGGGATTCTGAGGAACAGGTGCCCCAGTCTATGTTAAAGTCTCCAAGTAGTAGGGTTTCTTGGGGGTAGTGACATGATAGCCAGTGCTATCACAGAAAAGCTGTGTTGAAAGGATGCAAGGAAAACTAAAGCTGAACAGTAACACAATTTCTTTCCTTCATCATAATTTCTATTCAAGTCATCACTAGATGAAAATGTTGTATAAAAAGAAAAAAAAAAACTTTAAAATGTACTTCGGAGCTTATAGGAAGTTGTGACTTCTTGAAAAAGTTGAAGAGTAAGGCAAAATGTGAGAAATACAGGCAATCCAGGAACAAAACAAAAAAAAAATCAATTTTACAAGACAAAAAACAATACTACTGTAATTTACAGACAGTAAATCAAAATAACCCTCAGAAGTTTTGGGCAGATTTAAATAATCTACTACATCCTGGACAAACTTCAACCCCAATCTCTGCTGATACTATTGATAAAACCCCTGAAGATGTTTCTGATAGTTTTAACCAATTCTTTACTGAGACAATTCAAGCCCTAGCCAGCCAACTGCCTCCTAGCTCCCCTGGTCCTGAAAGTAGCACCCCTAGAAACCTACTCGCGTTCAGCTTCCAACCAGTCGCCACTTCACTTATCCGTACCTTGATCAAAAAATTAAAACCCACTACACTTTCTGCTGATTAACTCCCTGCCGAGTACCTACAAAAATCAGCTGATGCTATCGCTTACCCCGTCTCAATACTAATCAATCGAACCATAGTAGAAGCTAAAATATCCTATGTAATCCCACTTCACAAAGGAGGCAGCTCTACTGAATTCTCCAATTATAGGCCAATAGCTATACTCTCTCCACTTGCAAAGATTATGGAAAAATGTATTCATAGACAACTCATGCACCACCTAATCCAGAATTGCCTTATGGCAGACACTCAGCATGGCTTCCATCCTCATCACAGCACTACTTCAGCCCTCCTAGCCTTTACCAACACCATAAACCATAATCGCAACAATAATTATATATCCTCAGCCCTCTTTTTGGATCTTTCCAAGGCATTCGATATGGTTGATCAGCAACTTTTAATCCACACCCTGCAAACATTCTGTCTAGATACTGGAGCCCTCCAATGGTTTCAATCCTACCTGAATGGTCGACAGCAGGCTGTCCTCTGGCAGAACAAACTCTCTAACCTTCTACCTAACACCCTTGGAGTACCACAAGGCTCTATACTAGGGCCCTTGCTGTTCTCCATCTTCATTAACGACCTTTATACTGTCATCCCAAAAGTCAGCTGTATCCAATATGCTGATGACTCTACTCTGATTTGCTCAGCCACATCTCCAGTAGAGTTATGGTCAGCTACCCAGATCACCTTTAATACAATAGAAAACTGGCTTTCTGAACATCGTCTGATCATAAATCCCAAAAAAACTAAAATGCTGTTATTTTCACCAACACATAGGTCTACCGCTTTCACCTTTACCATAAAATCAAATGATGGCACAATAATCTCCCCTGACCCATCTACAAAACTATTAGGCGTCATCATAGACAATAATCTAAAATTTGACCTACATGTTAACCAAACTATCAAAACCATCAATAAAAAACTATGGTCACTTTACAGAATAAAAGCCTTCCTAACCCCACCAGCTAAAATTGCCATAGCTCGCTCTCACCTTCTTTCACCTCTTCTGTATGCATCCCCTCTACTCTCGAATTTAAACAAGACTGTCCCTAACAAGCTCTCAATTTGCTACAACCACATTGCCAGGTTTGCCACTGGGCTGCCTTTTAGGACACATCATTGCATCAATCTAAATCAGCTTGGGTGGCTTGAACTACCCAGCCTAATCCAGTATAACCAACTGATTATGGTCTATAAAATCCTCTATAATCTGGACAATACTCCTACACTTAAAAATATTATCACCCCCTATAACAATCCTAGACCGCTTCGATCCTCTAACAAACTACTAATTCAGACTAGCAAAATTAATAACACAGCCGGTGATTCTCTCTTTGCAAACTCTGTAAGTACATCCTGGAACTCTCTTCCAGCTGATATTACCTTACTTTCCACCTTAGGTCAATTTAAAACTAGACTCAAACAACATTTGTCACTTAACTGGCTTTGTCAATGTATCAAGCCTGGCTAACTCTTTCTAGAATGTGTAAAAACCTGTTAACCAGTTTACTGTGTAATTTAATTGAATCCTGACTTGTGTTCAGGATTAACTGTAACCTGTGGAACTTGTTTAACTTGCTTACTTATGTAATCTCTGTAAATAGTCTGTTTGTAATATGTAATGCTGGTATTATGTAATGCTGTATCTGCTTACCCTTGGAGCTTTTCTCCCCGGGCCTCCGCTGAAAATGGACATGCATCCAGTCGGACTATCCCGGTCAACAAATGTAAGATAAAATTTCTGACCAAGTAAGTACAGTAATAAACATCTAGGAAATAACTCAAATACACCAGGGCCCAAGAAACCATAGGGTTACAGATGTTCTGGGATGTGTTTTAAAGCATTTTCCCAGACCTTTAATCCAATGGTGACCTTAATAAAAAAAAAAAAAAAAAAACATGAGTAAGAAAAAAAATTCTGTCTTATGTTTTTTTTTTCTTTCAAGGAAAACATAAGTTGTACCCAAGATGACAAAATAGTAGCTCACAATAAATTAACAAGCTAGATGTTGTCTGGATAAATAGGTCCTAGCTGGGAACTGGCTGTCTCTCTAACCCTGCAAAAAGACTGTCTATGCATCCCTCTGATGTTAAACTGGGATAAAAGCAAAGGTTTCAAGTGCCGCAATCATGTATTTCAAGTGACTGCTGACATACATATACATAGCATGCCTTCTCACGCCTCAACCCAAACTGTCAAAGACAGCTACATGTATACATGCCTGAAGTGTGATTGTGAGGAAAGTGAAAACAATAATGCTTACAGTAATGTATTCTGTTTTGTTGCTCCTGGACAGTACACTGTCCCTACACAAGCTGTAATAACCTTCATTGTACACCTGTGAGGTCTGTGAGAAAAGTAAAAGAAACAATCACACTGTCCTCAGCCCAGACACAAACTATAATGACCTCCTGTGCATACCTCTAAGGTTTGACTGTGATGAAAATTAAAGAAGTAACAACCACACACTCCCTGCCCCCCACATACACACACAACCTACAGCTGCTTTCTGCACACACATATCTGAGCAGAGTTGGTTTTAGAATGTGTGAGGTTGAAAGCAGAGGCCATTATCAGCTTTATCCTAACAGGGTCATATCACAGCCCTGTTCAGGTTAAAGAATGTAATCCGAAAATAAATACATTTTTCATCCTCATTTTCGCCAAGCAGCAGCAGCTTTTGTGGGGCCCAAACACAGTCAAGGATGATTAAGGGAGCCTCCTGTACCTAGTTATACAGACTGGGGAATAGCATTCCCCAGATTCTTAGAAGATCTAAGTGTCTGAGTTTTCTGTGATATATTTATTTATTTTAGTTATTTTATTTACATTTGTTTACCAGGAAATTCTGACTAGACACAGGTCCTTTTTCAGCGGATGCCCGGGGAGACAAGCTCCACATCATGTACATGATAAACAGAGATACAAAGTTGCAGCAATAGTAAACAACATTACAGGTTGTTGGCTTTAATACAATAACAAGATACTGATTATCAACAGTATATACAGAAAATGTTGCAAGTTAAGATAGTTTCTTGTCATTTATAATATTAGTAACAAAGTTGTCAGACAAGATTTTAAAGTATGTAAAGACAACTAGTTATTTATGACTGTGGTTAGTAGTGGCAGTAGTATAGCTGGGTTAAGAGTCTAGGTGGGGGCGTAAGGGTGTAGGTCTTAGTCTGGATTAGAACAAGGACAAAGCCAGTGTAAATTTAAGTGGAATTGGAAAGCAGTCTTGAAAAGGCTGCTAGAAGGTACAGTAGTTATAGAGGGTGGAAGATTGTTCCAAAGTTTAAATATGGTACATGGAAATATGGCTTCTCCTGCTGAGTTTTTGGGTTTGATAACAGTGAGTTGATTTTTGTTGCTTGATCTTATGGGCCTAGTGGGGTTATGGGGTTGAAGAAGGGTTTGAAGGGAAGGGATGTTAGGGGGGTGGTTAATACGTTTATGAGCGAGGGTGAGTTGATTAAAGAGAAGGAGTTGTGGGAGTTCTAGCCAGTTTAGTTCTTTAAGGGAGATACAATGATGGCTGCGGTAGGAGGTTCTACTGGCAAATTTAGCAATTTTGTTGTAACAAGCATCCAGCTTGTGTAGGTCTTTCTTTCTATTGTTGGTAAGTATGGGGGATGCATAGAGTAGGGTGGAGATTAGTTGGGAATTGGCTATGGAGATTCTAGCCGCCTTGGTTTGGAATTGGCGGCTTTGATATAATGCACCAAGTTTCTTGTGAAACTTTTTTATTGTGAGAGATATGTGGGTGTCAAATCTAAGTTTTCTGTCTGTTTCCACAGCGAGCAATTTTGTGTGCTCTGATGGAGAGATGATGGTATTGTCTTTGGCAAGAATGTTGAAGTGGGGGGAGTTTTGGGTGGCTTTGAAAGGTTGGAACAGGAGAAGTTTTGTCTTACTTGCTTTGAGTAGGAGCCGAGCTTTGGATAGCCATCTTTCTACAGAAGGGAATGATTCCTGTGTGATTTGTTGCGGTTCTGGTAGAGTGGGGGCACAGCAGATGAGAGTAGAGTCATCTGCATACTGTATACGAGATGCTTGTGTGGTGGCAGTATGTAGGTTGTTAGTGAAAAGTGAGAATAGCAGAGGGCCAAGGATAGACCCTTGGGGAACTCCAACAGTAACTGGAAGGTGAGGTGATATGTTATCGTCCCAGATTACTGACTGCTGGTGTCCATGTAGATAGCTATGGAACCAGTTGCAGGCTGATTGTGAGAAGGAGAGGTTGGGGAGAGTAGAGACTCATGAGATACCATGTCAAAGGTCTTTGAGAGATCTAGAAATATGGCAGTAGAGAAGAGGCCATTGTTTTTGTGATGAAGTACAGTTTTGGTGAAGGAAAGCAGAGCTGAGGTAGTGCTGTGATATGGCCTGAAACCATGTTGGGTTTTGAAGAGAAGATTATTAGCTAGGAGATAGTTGGAGACCTGCGTGTTGATACATTTTTCAAGTATCTTGGAGAGAGGGGAGAGGATAGCAATGGGGCGGTAATTGGAGAGGTCGGTGGGGGGGGTGCCTTTGTGGAGGGAAATGATGTGGGATATTTTCCATATCAAGGGAACATAGCCTTCTGTTATGGAATGGTTGATTAGAATTGAAATTGGGTAGGCTAGTGTATCAGCTGCAGTTTTCATGTATTCAGAGGGGAGGTTGTCAGCTACGAGTTTGGTGGGGTTTAGTTTTGACAATAGTCTTTTTTATGTTGGAGGTAGGTACTGATGTGAAGAAGAAAAGAGGAGTGGTGGGGTTAGGGTTAGGAGTTGGGGGGGCTGTTGTAGGGCAGTGTTGTTTGTTTAGAGATGTTATAGTTTCAGTGAAGTGTTTGTTGAAGGATTCAGCAATACTGCTTGAGTAGGGGGAAATGGACGCCTGGGGGGTATCATTATTTATATATATATATATATATATATATATATATATATATATATATATATATATGTGTATATATATATGTATATATATATATATATATATATATATATATATATATATATATATATATATATATATATATATATATATATATATATATATATATATTTATACATATTTCATGCATTACTTTTAAAATATAATTACTTAACTACATTTTTTACTGATACCCAGAAGAATGATGTATGTGTCCTGTCATTACTACACACAGATGAAAATCACTGATATTTTACACACACATGCACACACACACACACACACACACACACACACACACACACACACACACACACACACACGCACACACGCACACACGCACACACACACACACACACACATACACACACGCACACACACAAAAATACACACAGACACACACACACACACACACACACACACACACACACACACACACACACACACACAAGCATAAGCCATAGCAATACTAGTTTTTGCACTTATTTCAGAAAATAGCAATACATTGTGTAACACTGGTACTGCCACACCAGATCAGTGACTGTTGTTTAGCAGTCATCAAACAGCAGCAGGGGTAAGTCACTTTTATTTAACTCAGTGAGGAGTAATGCAAACCTGTCACTGTTCCCAGTTTTGCAGACCTTCTCTGATTTTTTTCATAATTTTTCTCTGTTCTGTAAAAAGTTTGATTTACTTGTAAATCATTCAGGATTATAGACAGCCAATAAATCCAGACATCAGAGTTTTATGCTTATTGCCCAAAAATATATGTTGATGCAAAAGGTGTTATGCTATTAACTTTTTAATTGAATTAGGGCAATGTTTAAAACTCGTTCCTGATTTTGAGCCTTTATTCTGCTATTCATAGGTTCATAGGTGTGTACTAGGCTAACGGCCCTGGAGCGTATATAAGCCTAGCCCAAGAAGATTCCTTGGCATCATGCCACCCAAAGTTAGTTCCCAGTGGCCCTGTCAAGCAAGACCACTGAAGTGATCCCCGGGGTGAACTTTCTATTGCTCATCCACTCGTCAAGATTTCTCTTAAAGAGGGCCAGTGAAGTGCTCTACTTGACATGAATGGGGAGTTTGTTCCAGAGTATGGGAAGTCTCTGGGTTATGAACCTGCCCTTCCAGCATGTTCTGCTTATTGTGGTAATGAGGTTTAGGTCCCTGGAGCATGTGGCACGGAGGGATTATGATTTCTTTAGGTGTAGCATATCTAACAGTTCTGGGTCAGACATGGCTTTGCAGAGATCGCCTCTAAGTAGACAATATGAGACAGAGTATAGCTGGAGTTTTTTGAGTCTGTCCGTATAAGGCATGGGTCTAAGGCCTAATATCCTCTTAGTTAGGTATTTTTGTGGCCTTTCTAGTTGTTGTAGGTATCTAGTGAGGTACATACGAAATGGGTGTTGTATTCTATAATAGGTGTAATGAGGGTTGAGCAGAGAGGGATTATGACCTCTTTCTTCCTGGATGAGAAACTTTTTGCAATGAGATGTGCCACATAGAAGGACTTTCTGACTATAGAGGCAATGTGGTTATCAAAGGAGAGGTTGCTGTCGACCTGTGTCCCCAGGTCTCTTATCACACCTTCGGTGTTTAGTGGACTACGCTTATGTAGTAATTCATGGGCACTGAATTTTTCCCAAAGGGGATGACAATGCACTTTTTGGCAATGAGCTTAAGGCTGTGGTTCTGGCACCAGTCATTGGTGTCAGTGAGGCCTTTTTGTAGAATGTCTACATCAGTTGGAGAATCAATAATGGCTCCCAGTTTGCAGTCATCTGCGAACTTGGTCAACCAGAGTCTCTTTGTGTTGGCTTGAACTTCAGAGAAGTAGATGCCAAACAGGATAGGACCTAGGACCAATCCCTGTGGGACACCACTTGTAACTGGTCAGAAGTCAAATTTGGAGTCCACTATTTTCACAGACTGTGTTCTATCTATGAGCCATTTGGCAACCCATCTTATGACATAAGGGTTTATGCTTAGTTTAGTGAGTCTATCTATGATTCCTGAGTGAGGGATGGCGTTGAAGGCCTTGTTAAGATCTAGGGAGGCTGTGTGAACTACCTTGCTCTCATCCACGGCTTTGGTGACAGACTCAAAGAACTCTATCAGCTTGAGCAGGCATGATCTACCTTTCACAAACCCAAACTGCCTGGGGTCCAGAGTTTGGAGATTCCCTATGTTCCTATTAATAAGGTCCATGATGATGCACTCTATAGCCTTACATATCAGACTCATCAAGGTAATGGGGCGGTAGTTAATGGGTCTGTAGTCGCTCCCCCTTTGTGGAGTGGGATGACCATAGAAGTGTGCCATTCAGTAGGAACAAAGCCTTAAATGAGGCTGTGATTGAACAGGGTATAAAGGTGTGGTGCCATTTCACTTTGTAGTTCATATAGAACACAGCCAGGGATATTATCAGGTCCCATGGAAGATGTATTCTTGGCTTTGGACAGTGCAGTTTTTATCTGTGCAGCCGTGATAATAGGGACTTGGCATTCCTCAGGTATTGTGATAGGCCCTTTAGGAAGTGAAAGGGGGATAAAGTTTGCACTGAACCTCTTGGCTGATATGTTGGCAATATCAGTTGGCTCTGTATATGTATTGCCATTGTGCTGTAACTCAGAGCAGATCTGAGTATTGCCATGTAGATTCTAGACATAACTATAGAATGCTTTGTGGTTGTCTTTAGAATCTGCAGCAATTTTGTTTTCGTAACTAGCTTTAGAGGATTTGATGAGGGATCGCATTTTATTGCTGAGGCTAACAAGGGAGTTTTTCCAGTCTTGGGACTTCACCATTTTTGGCAACAGTTTTTGCTTCTGTTGTAGAGTTTGTTTATAGTAGGGGACCACCAGATTTGCTTCCTTTTTTTGGAGGAGACCGTCTTGGTTCTGTTTGGTATGGCCCATTCCATGCATTTATGTATGGGCTCATACAGTGCATTGGTGTATGATTCAGCAGTCATGCACCTATTTTCCAATCGTGAAGTTAGCCACCTCTGTTTTTAGAAGCCCAAAATTGGCTTTGGAAAAGTTTTTTATAGTGGTTTCCTTTGGGGGGTGAGGGTGGGATGTGGATATCCATGGTGATTAGCTTCTGGTCAGATCTGGCCAGGGAAAAGTTGATTACTGGTACAGAGCAACGGTCGCTCATGTTAGTAATGACCAGGTCAAAGATGTTTCTGCCTCTGGTGGGGGTAAGAATGAGTTGGTCCAGTGCGCTGGAATTAATGAATACCAGAAAACTTGAGCAAGTGTGTTGGTACATGAGTAATTTTCCCAGTTAATGGAGGGGTAGTTAAAGTCTCCCAGTATATGGGTATTGGGTTGTACCCTAATATTTTCCATTGTGTTTAGGAATGTGGAGTGGGAGTCTTGGGATGTGATGGGGGATCTATAGTAGGCTACAACCTGGATTGCAGTTTTACCCAGTGTTAGTTATACCTGAAGTATCTCTGATGCGTTATGTTGGGATACTAGTCTGGAGGTGTGCATATTCTTTATGAATATGGAGACACCACTGCCTTTAGTGCTTCAGTCTAGGTTTGGGGGCCGAAAGGTGTGGTATGAATTATAGCCTGGTAGTGCTGGGGTGCTCTCTGGTCCCTTGAACCAGGTCTCGGTATTGCACCAAATTCTTCTGCAAAGAAGTTGAAAGTTGTAGTGTCTGGTGTTCTGCCAGTGTTTTAAAACTCCCTGAAAGAGAAAACCATCCCTGAAGATCAGAAGCATCAGCTTTTCTGAAAATCCAAGGGTTGCACTGAGACCATTAACTCTGGGCTGTACATCTCTCTAATGCTTACCTGTTCATTATCAGCTTTATCCCTACAGGGTCATATCACAGACGTTTTTAAGTCAGAGAGCATAATCAAGAAATTAATAGATTTTTTCTCCTAATTTTTCCCCAACCAGGAGCAGCTTTTGTGGGCCCCCCACACAGTCAAGGATGATTAAGGGGGGCCCCCTGCAGCCATGGGTATTCCAGGTACATAACACTGGCTATATTGTAGTTTTAGTGGAGTGAATGTCCAACAGCATGGTTTAACTAAGCCAGGAGCACTATGTCACTGGTAAAATATTTATGGAATTGTGAAGCCTGTAACTTGATAAGACACTGTTACTATAACGAGAGACATCTTTGAAATGTAAAGGTGATATAAATAAGAGTTATTACCCATTTGGTTTATTAAGTACACAAGATTGCTATACTAGCTTTTATTAGTTTGACAGACAGGTTACAAAATATCAAGATAGTCTCCCAGGATCTATCTTGTCTTTCACTCCTTCAGGCTGGAGGGAACCTTCAGAAAGAATTTTTTCCGGGTAGATTTGTAATGGCCTGTAGACTGACAGCCAAGCAGTCACCTGTGAACAACTCAAAATGATTCCACCACTTGCAAAAACTTTATCAAATGTAACCGACCATACTAGATCTTTGGCTATTGTCCTACATCCAAACTACCACTCCTGACAAAAATAGTTGAAAAACTTGCTATTGCCCAGGTTTTAGACTTTATTAATACACATGGCTTTGTAAATCCCTTATGTAGTACTTTTAAAAATCCAAATGTATGATTATACTACATAGGATCAAAGTGCACACGCATCAGTACACAGTACATTGATAATGACCAACAGGTAAAAAATATTGAACACCAAGCAATTGAAAAAGAGAAATAAATGGTATCTTTTTCCAGTCACATAACCTTAACCCTGACAATCACTTCAGACTAAATTTGTCTGAACAGTGTTACTGTCAGGGAAAGGGGTTTTCATAAATTAATATGTAGAGTCATGATTAAGGGCACAGGTAGGGTTAGCATGCATGAATAAAGTGTAAGGGAGGGCTATGAATGCTAACCCTTACCTTGTCCCTGCTTATACACACACACCCTGTCAAATAAACACAACACTACATCTATCTCCTAACCTAGTCCTAACTCTAACCCTAACCAGTACACACACACCCACCCACACACACACACACATAAAAACATTCAATACCAGACTGTCAAACACATTGCCATTCAACAAACTCACTGACACATTCCAAAATATTCACTCACCAGCTCATATACACCATAAATCCTATACCCTTACCTAACCTTTACTCTAACCCTAACACACACCACTAAATCTATCTCCTTACTTAGCCCTTGTGCTAAACATCACCAAGAAACACTAACACATATAGACACACAGACAAAGCATCACCATAAAACCTTTCCCCTTACCTTGCCCACAAACACTTGTACACTACCCCATCCCAGTCCTACTTACCTTACAGAGAAATACTCAAACTTCCTTTGTTTGGATAAAGATGTACTTGACAGTTTCACAATTTGACATACTTACTCTCCAGAATACAAAGTCATACAAAGTGTAATTTGACACACTGCCTGATACCAATAGATACTTATTTATATATAAATAAGCAAATTTTTTCACTGGGAAATCCATTTGTTCAATATTTTGTTGTTTCAATACTATTGGTATGATGAAATAGCGTTCGCTATTTACATCGTATGATAATATGATATAGATGCGTCTATTCCATAGCATGGGCAGTTTCTGGGTTATGAATCTGTCCCTCCAACTTATTCTGTTGATTGTGGTAAAGAGGTTGAGGTCTCTGGAGCATATAATGTGGAGAGATTGGGATTTGTTTAGATGTAGCATTTCTAACAGAGCTGGGTCAGACATGGCTTTGCAAGTCAAGCAGAGATTGCCTCTAAGTAGGTGATATGAAACAGAGAATAGTTGGAGTTTTTTGAGTCTATCCATATAGGACAAGTGTTTAAGGCCTATGATCCTCTTTGTGAGGTACTTTGCAACCTCTCCAGTTGTTTCAGGTGTCTAGTGAGGTACATGCCAAATGGGGCATTATACTCGATAATTGGCCTAATGAGGGAAGAGTAGAGGAAGACAATGACCTCTTTCTTCCTGGATGCAAAATCCTTAGTAATGAGATGTATCACATAGAAGGACTTTCTTACCACAGTGGCAATGTTTTGGTCTAAAGAGAGGTTGCTGTCAACCTGTGTTCCCAGATCTCTTATGATGCCTTCTGTGTTCAGTGGACTACCATCAATGTGGTAATTCATGGGAACTGTTTTTTTCCCAAAGGGGATGACGACACATTTTTTGGCATTGAGCTTAAGGCCATGGTTCTAAAACCAGTTGTTGGTCTCAGTGAAGCTTTTCTGTAGTATGTCAACATCACTTGGGGAGTTAATTATGGCTCCCAACTTGCAATCATCTGTGAACTTTGTCAGCCAGAATCTCTTCGTGTTGGCCTGGACTTCAGAGAAGTATATACCAAACAGGAGAGGACCCAGGAATGAATCCTGTGGGACTCCACTCATGACTGGTCAGCAGTCTGACTTGGAGTCAGCTACTTTAACATTGTGGGTTCTATTTGTGAGCCGGTTTGCAACCCACCTAGTGATATAGGGGTTGATGCCAAGCTTAGTGAGTTTTTCTATGATTCCTGAGTGGGGAATGGTATCAAAGGCCTTGGCCAGATCAAGGTAGGCTGTATGAACCACCTTGCCATCATCCACAACTCTGGTGACTGACTCAAAGAAGTTGACCAGGTTGATCAGGCATGATCTACCCTTCACAAAACCAAATTGAGTGGGATCCAGGGTTTGAAGATTCCCTATATCATTGTTTATTAGCTCTATGATGATGTGTTCCATAACTTTGCATATCAGACTCTTCAGGCTAATGAGGCGATAGTTTCCAGGATCTGTAGTCACTCATCCTTTGTGGAGAGGGATGACTGTAGCAGTGCGCCATTCAGTAGAGACAAAGCCTGAGGTGAGGATGTGACTTAACAGGGCATATAGGTGAGATGCCAGTTCACTCTGTAGTTCATGTAGAACACAGCCACGGGATATTGTCAGGTCCCATAGAAGCTGTATTCTTGGCCTTGGTCAGTGCTGTTTTAACCTGTGCAGCAGTAATACTGGGTGCCTGGCAATCTACTGATATTGTAATTGGTCCTTTGGTGGGGGAGAGAGGGGTAAAGTTGGCACTGAATCTGTCGGCCAGTATATTGGCAATATCTGTTGGCTCAGTATAGGAGGTGCCATTGTGCAATAGCTTCGAGCAAATCTGGGTATTGCCATGGAGATTCTTTATATAACTATAGAAGGCCTTGTGGTTGCCTTTACTATCTGCTGTAATTCTGTTTTCATAGCTAGCTTTAGAGGATTTGATGAGGGATCTCAACTTTTTGTTGAGGCTGATAAGGGAGTTATTCCAGTCTTGGGACTTCACCTTATTTCGCATCAGTTTCCTCCTTCTGTTGTAGAGTTTGATTATGGCAGGACCCACCAGATTGGCTTATTTTTTTTGGAGGAGAGCATCTTGGTTCTATTGGGTATGGTGAGATTCATGCATTTGTGTACGTGTTTGTACAGGGCATTAGTGTATGATTCTGCAGTCATGCAGCTATTCTCCAATTGCATGGGTGCCATGAAGTTAGCCACCTCTGGTTTTAGGAACCCAAAGTTAGCTTTGGAGAAGTTTTTCATGGTGGTTACCTTTTGCTGGGGGGGGGGGGGTTATTGGTTTCCAAGGTGATTAGTCTGTGGTCAGATCTAACCAGGGAGGAGTTGATTACTGGTATAGAGCAATGGTCGCCCATGTTAGTAATGACCAGGTCAAGGATGTTGCTACCTCTAGTAAGAACGAGCTGGTCCAGGGCACTGGATTTAATGAATGCCAGGAAATGCTGGGCAAGTGTATTGGTACATGAGTAGTTTTCCCAGTTAATGGAGGGGTATTTGAAGTCGGCCAGTATGAGAGTATTAGGTTGGACCCTAATATTCTCTAGGGTGCTTAGGAATGTGGAGTGTGAGTCTTGGGACATGGTTGGGGACCTATAGTAGGCTACGACCTGAATTGCTGTCTTACCCAATGTTAGCTGCACCTGAAGTATCTCTGATGCATTATGTTGGGCTACCAGTCTGGATATGAGCGCATCCTTTATGAATATGAAAACGCCACCGCCTTTGGAGCTTCAGTCAAAGTTCTGGTGCTGAAAGGTGTGGAATGAGTTATAGCCTGGTAGTGCAGGGGTGCTTTCCGCTGCCTTGAACCAGGTCTCTGTTACAGCAGAAATGTCAATGTTCTCCATTTTAAGGAGTGCTTCAAGTGAGTAAATTTTGAGATTTAGACTTCTGGTGTTGAGCAGCATGACCCTCAGATTGCATTTCTTTGTAGCTGTTACAGTGGTAATTTGGTCTTTGGAACACTGCCTAAAAAAGGCACTATATGGGTGGCAAGAGCCTTGGCCAGTATCCGGAAGCCCAGTGGTGACAGATGCAGGCCATCTCTAGCAAAGCATCAAAGTCTGTCAGTCATGTCATCCCAGGCAGACAAGAAACTGGATCCCCTTAGAATGACACCAGAAACTTAGCCAATTGTTGAAATCAATCATTTTCTGCTTGTACTGTGGTATCATTCTAGGTGATGGTAGAAGGCTGCTCAGGGCTAGGGTCATACCCGCCTAGGCTACATATTCCAAGATCTCCTCCATGTCTCTTTTCATGTAGTACAGGGAGGTACATCTCAGGTCATTCACACCCACATGTACAATGACAGAGTCATATTTGTACCTGTTGTTGAGAGTCCTGAGTGTGTGCATTATGTGGTGGCTCCTGGCACCTGACAGGCAGATGACTGTTACTTTCTTCTTATTCAGCGTAGTGAGTGGGACATCAGTGTGCCTCACTATTGATTCACCTATGACTAGTGTGTTGGGCATGCTGTTTTACCTTAGGGGTTTTGGTTGCATGGCACACTGTTTAGGAGAGTTATGTGTCTCATGATTAGTGCTGTGTTGTGGTGGTTGAGTCCCTTTCTGACTTAGAGGTCTCTGCTGTTTGGGTCACTTTTTATTCAGAGCCTCCGCAAAGGTGGGTGTGTGGTTTGTGTTTTTATGTGAAGGCAGTGCTGGTGTGTGTTCTGGAGGGCTATGTGTTCCATGTGGTGTGGTGCAAGTTTTGACCTTTTTCATCTTAACCAGCTATTCCAGTCTTGGCTGGAGAGTGTGTGGCTTCCAGTTTGGATATATAAGTGCATCTCTCACAAGTCTGAGTGTTGAGAGTTAAGAGGAGAGGGTTGTCAGTGTACATGAGGCAGTTGCTACATTACCTCAGGATGCCTAAGCTCACCAGGTTAATAGTAGAAAGCACAGGGAACTGACCTTTAGACATGGCTAGAGGGGGTGGGAATTAATAATAAGTACTGGAGTGGTTTCCTTGTAGAACATTTAGTGCTGGTAGCACTTTTGTGTGCTACAATAATTGCTACAAGAAGTCTGGTAAAGTGCTAGACTAATAAGGGATCTATATTACCTTATCAAAAAGTTGTAATATTGAACAGATTTTCATCGAACCGTAAAAGTCGAAAGCTGAAAATAGTGAAAACACGAATGAGTGAATTCTTTCCCTGGGAAAGAAATCGCTAGCACTACCACCAACTACACACTAAACCAAACAAAACAAAGTTGGGGGCTTCACCCCCACACACCCCAATGTGGGGGTTAGGCCCCCCACACCCCCCTAACTAAATATACCAACTCTGATATTGCACTACAGTGGGGAAAAGGGCAAACTCACAAGGATGGCCAAGTGGTTTCTTTCCCAGGGAAAGAATTCACTCATTCGCGTTTTTGCTATTTTCAGCTTTTGACTTTTACAGTTCGATGAAAAGCTGTTTGATATTACAGCTTTTTGATAAGGTAATATAGACCTACTACTAAGCTAGTAAAAGGGCAAGAGAAGAGAGAACTAGCAGATCTAAGGGAAAAATTGAAGAGCAGACTTTTTGGCACCGCTCAGAAGCTTACAAACAGTCCTACATACAGCAAATCTGTATCTGGACTACACTAGTTCCAGGAAAGGCAGGAGACAGTTTTCTTTTCTTTTTTTTTTTTTTTTTTTTTTTTTTTTTAGTAGAACATGAAGAGACAGAATGAGATAATTCAATATGCAGAAGCAAAAGGGGTGAGCCTTTGCTAAGTGTCCAGTATCAATTTTACACCAGAGGTGGGCAACTCAAAGCCACCAAGACTGAAGACCATCACAACAACTGGGCAGGTGGGTGGGAAAAAACAGTTGTACAGGTTACAGAGATATGTATTAAATCAGAAGTCCAGAAGAATATTGAATATAAACACTTATCTTTTCCCATTATCACAGGAGGCAGTAGGTCAGTCTCTCTGCAGCTTAGAACAGCTTGAGCAAACAGCGATCTCTATTTAAAATTATGGATGCTATAGAAATGTCAAAACAGTACAGTGTACCACAAGGTACACAAACACTACATACCGGAAGTAAGAACATCGTCTTATCTCTTTCAGTGAAATGAACTTCAGGATAGTGATGTTTCGTTGTACTGATCTTTTGGACATTTGGTCTTGCTTATTTGTAATTTGGTGGCGGGAATTTCAACGATGTAACCAGGGCCCATATATATATATATATATATATATATATGTGTGTGTGTGTGTGTGTGTGTGTACTTCTAAAACTCCCCTGCACCCCAACCCCCTGCTAGTTAAATATACCAACTCTGAGATTGCACTACAGCAAGGAAAATGGTAAATATACCTTTCTGTACTGTACGGTGATCTCCATTTAAACGGTTCAAAGTTTCAAAACTTCAATCTCGACCATAAGAGAGTCAACATTTACAAAGTTCTAAATTTAGAAGTAGATCCATATATATGCACACATATATAATAACTGACTAGGGTGGAAGCAGGCCAATTCAGACCATCAGTATCTGTAGACCTTAAAGACCATTTTAGAGGTGTGAAACAGAATGTTGCATCCACATTCCATTTTTCTATGTTTTCCTCATGTGAAGAGTCATGGAGTGCAGTGGCTGACTAGATCCTATTCCCATAACATAATTATCCTGACATTCATGCCCTTCCAGCAATGCAGCTGGTTGGTGATGTGGCTCTGGGTGCAGAAACCTCTACTTGTCTCAGCTTCTGCCTATGGCTAGGTTTGTAAAAGTTTAATATATGGTGATTAACTAGATCTATATGGACTGAAAATCTTCCACACAGAGAAGTTTCTTACACTGTTTTGTTTTTGAACCCACTATATTTGTTTAATGGGGTGTTTGAGACTTTGGGGATACCACTGAGATTACTTGTTTTTTAAATGTTTAATACTCAAACCTTTGTTTGTGCTTTTCATAAAGACATACCTGATCCAAAGGCAAACAAACCTAAACTTCTTGTCATAGCTCGGGAAACAGGTATACCTTTGAGTGTTTTTTTTTTTTCCTTTTCGGTAGGGTTGGTCATGAAATATGTTTTGAGATGACAGTATTAAACAGTAAGGGGAAAATAGAAGCAAGGTCACAGAATGAACACAATGAATATCAGGACTAATTACCAAATAATAACATTATTAATTAAATGTCCTTTGGGCGTCGGTTACATGACTTTGCTTTAACTTTTTTTTTAATTTCCAGAAACTTCATACTATCAGTGGTTACTGCCAGGTTCACCCATCTGTGAAGTCACATCATCATCATCATCATCATCATCATCATCATCATCATCATCATCATGTGGCTAGGCATAATGATGTGCTTGCTTGACTGAGTGTGAGGGGCGTGTGTATGTGTAGGTGAGGGGACCAACATGCATACTGAAAGTGAAAGACAATATTTTTGCTTTTATCATAGTCCTTTAATAACTATAATGTATTTTGCAATCAGAATACAGACTCTGTGTATCCAGTCATTCCTCTGCCAGTTTCAGCATGATATTGAATCATTTAAATGTGATTTTTAAGCAGGCATTTGGCCTACTTTACTCATTTCTTGTTAATCTTTCTGCTTTAGGATCCTCTAATGGCCCACTGTCATGAATCAAAAGCTATCTCAGCAACAGGAGAATAACAGTCAAATAAGCACAAACCTGTTCTTCTTGAGGAAGTACAACTTCAGTTATTCTAGTTTTGGTCCAAATATCTCCTCTATATTTATTAACTTCTTACTCACAAACCTACAAAAGCTACATTTAACGTGGTACACAGATGACCTAATAGCAAGAGCAGGAAGTTCACATAATACCATTCAAACTGTTGTCCATTATGGCTTTATCAAAGTATATAAATAAAGTGATGACCGCATGGTTTTAAAAGTTAAGACAGTCCAAAATAATGGCAATCACTATCAATTAAAGATTAGCAAAAGTCAAATCACTCCAGTTATCAGATCACATAGGCTGCTTATTTACCTCAATGGCATCCTTCAGATAGCTACTGATACAGAGCTCATTACAAACATATTCCCCAAGAGTTTATAATACATTTTAAAATGTAATACTTGGTTAATGTGGAATATATGATTAGCTATAACAAAATGGTTACTGATTCGAAACACAAAATATGCACTATTCTTCTGCAAAAAATAAAAAAAACTTACCTTAGAATTAGTAGATTCACACCTCTCACTAAATTTAAATAACTTTACACAATACTATTAGATTCAAAATTCTGAGCTAACATTACTCTAATCAACTCTTACCTTCAAATATCTTTACACCAACTACTGCCCTCTGTTAGCAAATGAGCTAATGATTAAAACCAGCCATCATTCCCAGCAGTGAAATAACCAAGGCACATGTACTCTTTTTTTAAAAAAAATGTTTTCAAACTAACTGCTATATATCAGGTTTTCTCAAAAACAGTGCTCCTTCTTAAATATAGTTTCTGCATTCTGTAGCACCCTAAATTCACATATCCAAAATGGTGTCAACATTTCTGCCTTTAAATCTGAGTTGCATAATCATCTCATGATATTTTTTCCAGAATGAATTTGACTGCAAATGATGTAATAATGAAAATGATATCCATGATGTCGGTATAATATAGCTTTTCTCCCTGGGCCTGTGCTGCAAAAGGACACTTGCTCAGTCAGACCTTCCTGTAGAAAAATACCAGTAAATAACTAAAATAAGTAAATAATAATTATATTCGCCATTGTGCAATCTACATGTTTTAGTTTGCTACATTGGTAGACTTACAGTCTTGTAAGTATATATTCCCCATGTGCATTCATACCACTTAGCCACACAACATTAAAAATCACAACACTGGCCCTTAAAAGTCTTAACAGTGGATTAGAAATAAGGACCAAGTTCTTATTTTTCAAAACAGAAAGCATCCAGGTACAAGATCCCATATATTCAGAGACAATTAAATATTAGCTTGGAATTAGTTTATTTATTTAACAATGTATTTACACTTAAACGGGTTCAAGTTTATGAAGAAAATCAGCAAATCTAGCAGAAGGCTAAATTTGAGACCAAAAATAATAGCAATATGCAGCAGTTACTGCATTTGGGGGATAACTATGTGTGTGTATTCACTGCGTATATGTACAGTCTACTAAGAAATTGTGTTTCCAGCTAGGAATTCTGTGTAGCATTAGCACTCATGTGAGATATATACTTTATTATTTGTTCTTTTTTTACGGAGAATCACTCGCAAATATGGCTTGTTCAGGCCAGAATTTCATACAACTGAATAAAAAAATGTACAGCATAGCTCTATAGGTTGAAGTAGAAACTGCCTTTGTTGTAAATGGGTAGAGGGAACATCTGAATACATCCATTTAAATAGGAGATCAGGCAGGGTATGAAGCTGTTATGAGCAGAAAATCAAATTTTCTGGTTGCTCTCATGTCACTGTCTGATAACTAAATTTAAAGTAACTAATAAAGCAGAGATATTTGACAGTGAGTATCTCAATTACTTTAGGGGAACATTTATATACATCTGATCAGGTAATTTCTTCTGCAGTAATCTTGTTGAATCACCATCAGATTACTTTGAGCAAATGTCCTTGGACAAGTCAGATTATGCTTAAAAATAAATAGATTGCATAATATGACATATCATTACTACACTTCAATACGCCGGGTTTCAAGTGACCTACTAGTAAAAATTAAAAAGATGAATTGCAGTTTAAAGTACTGCAGTTATTTATAATTTAATATTTCAACCTTTTTTAACGCACATGTCAACTGACACAGGAACTGCATTGCAAGAACCAATCAGGTCCTTGCTTCATCACATCTATGTCCAAACAAAAAAATGACAACTTACTGCTGCAGCCAATCAGGTCACTTGCTTCATTGAAGCAGACCTGATTGAGTGCAGCTTACCAGCAAGTAAAAAAAAAATAAAAATGGATAATACTTTGTGATTGCATGTTGGTACACAGAAGCCCCTATTCAAAGGGAGATAATCGGGGGCTCCCTACAGCTGTGTGGTCAGTGGGTGACTAATGCTGGCTATGTGCACAAGTCAGACCCTCATTCAAATTATTGGGAAGACAGTTTGGCAAAATTGCTCCTGCAAAGTTGAACAGGAGCCCATTAGAAATTAAACTTACTGATCTAAAACTGTTGACTATTTACAGGAAATGTACAAATCTGCATGCTTTATTGGCAAATACTAGCTATATACAGCCCCTCCACCCAATATTTCTCCACACCATTAACTCAATAGCCACTTTCAAGTTGGTTAGTTATATTTCATGCATATCTAACCTCCCTTTCATTCTCCCTCCACTAACTTCCTCCTTCCCTTAAACTCTCCACTTAGCTACTTCATGGTTTACTTCAACTCTTGCAGCATTACATCTTGCTACATCTTTAGCCACAACTTTGTCTAGCTACAACTTTAGTCCTTTTTTAGGTTTCTCTGAATTCATAGTATACTACAGTTGTGCCCCCCACCTGGCCACACACACACACACACACACACACACACACACACACACACACACACAAACACATTTATTATGACTTACTGTGCCAATTTTATTTTTTGAATGTACACTAGATTACATTTTATGTCACTGTAAAAATTTCTTGTGCATGATTAGCCACTCATTGGTGTAAACATTGGCTCTTGGTGATTTAGGCACACTAACTAATGCTGATGTGAAATGCCAACCCCATGCAAAAATAGATAAAAGGGGGGGCTAATGATGATGCATACTGTACTCATGAATAAACCCTAAATATATTTTTAGCAAATGAACTAAGCAACTTGTAAATAATGTTATATATTGTATGTTACAACTTTCGCTTGTATGTAACAAAACATTTGCTGTGAAATGAAAGAGTGACATATTTTATTTTGTGCTATGAAATTAACTACGTGACTTCCATGTAATATGTAACCACATCATGGCTGAACAGTGTCCAAGGACCAGTCTATCTACCTAGTTAGCAAATACAAATAATATAAATATTAAATAAAAAAACAAGCAGATAAGTATCCTATGTCTTCCCTACGTAATATCATTATAGATTAGTATAAGACAGGGATTCAGAGAAGCTATATAGTAGCTGAACACATTTTGAAAATTTTGTAAGCAAGAACCACTCTAATCAATTCAATAATTACACCGGCATCGCATGGTGTGGCTGGCTGACTTAGGTGTAGATTTGTCACATGATGACATATTACAAATCTTCATAAAATGTCAGATAGAGTGGTGTATATGAAGCTGGAAATTGATGGTGTAATGATGAATGTTGTTAGTGCATATGCTCCACAAGTTGGGTGTGGGATGGATGAGAAAGAAAATTTTTGGAGTGAGTTGGATGAAGTGGTGATGACTGTACCCAAGGCTGAGAGAGTCATGATTGGAGCAGATTTCAATGGGTATGTTGGTGAAGGGAACAGAGGGGATGAGGAAGTGATGGGTAGGTATGGTGTTAAGCAAACGAATGCAGAAGGTCAGATGGTAGTGGATTTTGCGAAAAGGATGGACATGGTTGTGGTGAATACATATTTTAACAAGAGGGAGGAGCATAGGGTGACATTCAAGAGTTGAGGGAGATGCACACAGGTGGAATATATCTTATGCAGAAGGGCCAGTCTGAAGGAGATTGGAGACTGTAAAGTGGTGACAGGGCAAAGTGTAGTTAGGCAGCATAGGATGGTGGCTTGTAGGATGACATTGGTGATCAAGAAGAGGAGAAGGAGTGTGAAGGCAGCACCAAGGATCAAATGGTGAAAATTGAAAAAGGGTAATTGTGAGGTAGATTTCAGGGAAAAGTTAAGACTGGCACTGGGTGGCAGTGAAGATTTACCAAATAGCTGAGTAACTACAGCAGAGCTAGTAAGGGAGATGGCTAGAAAGGTGCTTGGTGTGACATCTGGAAAGAGGAAGGAGGACAAGGAGACCTGGTGGTAGAATGAGGAAGCACAGGAGAATATACAGAGAAAGAGATTGGCAAAGAAGAAGTGGGATTGTCAGAGAGATGTAGAAAGTAGACAGAAGTATAAGGAGATGAGGTGCATGGCAAAGAGAGAGGTGGCGAATGCTAAGGATAAGGTGTATGAAGAGTTGTATGAAAGGTTGGACACTAAGGAGGGAGAAAAGGACCTATACCGATTGGCTAGACAGAGGGACTGAACTAGGAAAGATGTGCAGCAGGTAAAGGTGATAAAGAATAATGAGGGAAATGTACTCACAAGCGAGGAGAGTGTGTTGAGCAAATGGAAAGAGTACTTTGAGGTGCTGATGAATGAAGAGAATGAGAGGGAGAGAAGGTTGGATGATGTGCAGACAGTGAATCATGAAGTGCAGTAGATTAGTAAGGAGAAAGTAAAGATATCTATGAAGAGGATGAAGAACGGAAAGGCTGTTGGTCCAGATAACATACCTGTGGAAGCACTGAGGTGTTTAGGTGAAATGGCAGTGGAGATTTTAACTAGATTGTTTAATGAAATCTTGGAAAGTGAGAGGATGCCTGAGGAATGGAGAAAAGGTGTTTTGGTATCATTTTTTAAGAATAAGGGTGATGTGCAGAGCTGTAGTAACTACAGAGGGATTAAACTGATTAGTCACAGCATGAAGTTATGGGAAAGAGTAGTGGAAGCTAGGTGAAGAAGGGAGGTGATGATTAGTGATCAGCAGTATGGTTTCATGCCAGGAAAGAGCACTACAGATGTGATGTTTGCTCTGAGAGTGTTGATGGAGAAGTACAGAGAAGGTCAGAAGGAGTTGCATTGTGTCTTTGTGGCCTTAGAGAAAGCATATGACAGGGTGCCTCGAGAGGAGTTGTGGTATTCTATGAGGAAGTCGGGAGTGTCAGAGACGTATGTAAGAGTGGTACAGGATATGTACGAGGGTAGTGTGACAGCAGTGAGGTCTGCGGTGGGAGTGACAGATGCATTTAAGGTGGAGGTGGGATTACATCAAGGATCAGCTCTGAGCCCATTCTTCTTTGCAATTGTGATGGACAGGCTGACAGACGAGATCAGACAGGAATCCCTGCGGACTATGATGTTTGCAGATGACATTGTGATCTGTAGTGAGAGTAGGGAACAGGTGGAGGAGACCATGGAAATGTGGAGATACGCTCTAGAGAGAAGAAGAATGAAGGTCAGCAAGACTAAGACAGAATATGTGTGTGTGTGTAAATGAGAGGGAGGATAGAGGAATGGTGAGGATGCAAGGAGCAGAGTTGGCAAAGGTGGATGAGTTTAAATACTTGGGATCAACAGTTCAGAGTAATGGTGAGTGTAAAAGAGAGTTGAAGAAGAGAGTACAGGCAGGATGGCGTGGGTGGAGAAGAGTGTCAGGAGTGATTTGTAACAGATGAGTACCAGTAAGAGTGAAAGGGAAGGTCTACAAGAGGGTAGTGAGACCAACTCTGTTATATGAGTTGGAGACAGTGGCATTGACAAAAAGGCAGGAGTCAGAGCTGGACATGGCAGAGTTAAAGATGTTAAGATTTGCACTGGGTGTGATGAGGGTGGACAGGATTAGGAATAAGTATATTAGAGGGTCAGACCAGGCTGGAAGGTTTGGAGACAAAGCCAGAGAGGCAAGATTACATTGGTTTGGATGTGTGCTAAGGAGGGATGCAGAGTATATTGGGAAAAAGATGCTAAAGATGAAGCTGCCAGGTAACAGGAAAAGATAAGGTTTATGGATGTGGTGAGAGAGGACATGCAGGTAGTTGGTGTGACAGAGCAAGATGCAGAGGACAGGAAGAAATGGAAACAGATGATCTGCTGTGGCGACTCCTAATGGGAGCAGCTGAAAGAAGAAGAAGATAAATGTCATAAGCATGTCTAAACATGTGGACATTAGATAGAAATAATGCATGCATATTATCCATTGCTGTCATAAATATTATGTGGCATTTTCTTGTTAGGGATGAGGCTGCAATCAGTATGCTACTTAACAAGGAGGGATGGTCTGTATTTAACCAATAAGCACAGGTGGCTATTGGAGAAGTCACCTGCAGTGAACATTAAGGTGAATTTAAATATGTAATTCCAAAAATACTTTATGTCATTTGGTCTACTTGGTCTTTTTTAAACTCAACAGCAATAAGGCTAACAATATATATAAAGATATCTGCAGAGAAGAGCACAGTAAGACATTCAGATGGTTTTAAGGATCATTGGAATTTGTTATTATATACATAATGATGACCCAGACTGTACATAATTGTACTGACTCTCATCCCACTTATTGCAGAACGTAGGGAAATTTACAATGGTGTGTCTAGTAAAAGGCTATGAATCGTTTCTAGTGAGAGATGGCTACATTTTGTTTTTCGCGTTATCACAGGAGTTACCTGTAGTGCAATTTCTATATATACAAATGTGCAGTTCTGTATCATTTAATTGCTGATGAAGATTTAAATATTCAGGCTGAATAATGTTTTGTGTGCTGTTTAGAATAGAATAGAGTGTGTGTGCTGTAGCTTTAAGAAGCATTTCAAGGTTGGCACATGCATATAAATAGCAAACATGTACTAGCTTCACTGCCTTTTTGAGAGTGCAGCCAGAGTGAGCATGTATGAGTGCAATAGCTAGTCTGTTTAAAAGTTTATCTAAGTTAAAGTTGTTAAGCCTCAGTCCTGATGTTTGTACATAATAAAGCTGCTTGAACAGAACCTACAAAGACTCGTCTATTTTATCCTGACTAGACGAGCGACATGGTGTCAGAAATGGGATTCCAAAGACTACTTTTCAGAGCTACAAGGTGTAGAGTTAACAGTGAATGTAAACTAAGAGAAACAAACATATAAAAGGGCCAGAAATGAACCAAAGGTAATGAAAATTTGCACAAATTATTTATTTTATTAAAACGATAAGACAGAGCATTCCAAGGGCACAAACCACATTCTTAACAAGCAGGAGGCATGAAAAGTTTATTAATTAAATGAAACATTTAAAATTAAGATATTTGACTCAGTTCTAACTGATATCACTTTGCTCTCATCACTAGGCCAATTTAAAACTAAACTCAAAAAGCATCTGGGACTAAACTGGCTTTGCCACTGCAACAAACCTGGCTAGCTCTCATCATGAATGTGGAATATCTATTAATCAAACTACTGTTGAATTTTCCCTTGACTCCCACCAGGGAGTAACTCTAACCTGTTGAACTTGTCTATTCATGTTTGCATATGTATTCTTTGTCAATACCAAATATGTAATATGTTTTCATTGTATTTTATCTGTTGTGTATCTGTCTACCTTGGAGCTCTTCTCCCCAGGCCTCCGCTGAAAATGGACATGAATCCAGTAGGACTATCCCGGTCAACAAATGTAAAATAAAAATAAAATAAATAAATAAAAAGCACATATGGGGTTCACAATCACCTCAGAATTGCAACTATTTTGCATTGTATTAAGGGCATAACTAAAGTTATTCAAAGTATCGCAAAGTGTGTAAAAGTGCTTACGGTGTGTGCTTATTACTGTGTATTTATTCCAAAGAGTTTATTTGTGTGCAAAGTGCAACTATTTCATAAAGTACAGTCAAAATGCAGCCATTTTGAAAAGTTTATTGTGCTGGGTGTGTCTATTCACAAAGTGCTGCCATTACATAGTGTTTCTTGCACTGTAAAGAGTTATTTAGTAAAGTACCACCATTTTGGGGAAGTTTCAGTGTGCTGTGTACTGTTTATTCTCAAAGTGCAATTACTTTGAAATGTTTCTTACTCTGAGCTTCTTCTGCCCAGTTTATTCATACAGTCCAGTTATTTTGAAATGTTTCTCAAACCAATAAGAGGTGATTTCTTACATTACAGTAATTTCAAGAGTATTCTTGTGCCGGAGAGACTTATTTCACAAAGGTCAGTTATTCAGAGGCTTGTTGTGCTATTGGGGATAGTTAGAAATACTGGCATAAATTTCTGGCATATGTATATGTGTGTATGTTAATGCATACTTGCAAAAGCCTTCACTAGTATGTGTTAATATGGCAGATGGATTTTGAAAACCATCACCATTGGTGTTTGATCAGAATATTGCAGAGAACTGAAGAATATTTGAGCAAAAGTATGATATTTTTATACAAGCAGCTTATTCTGACAAAGATGCATGCACCAGGACATTCATTTTGCTAAACCCAGCTGGGTCAGAGGCCATTGAAACAGAGCGTTCATTTGTGTATGTATCAGCAGTATATGAGGGAAAAGGTGGAAACCATTATATTGTTGTACATGCTGAATCAAGGAAAGACCCTGAGTGTTTGAAGTACAAATTCAAGGAAATGTATAACCCCCCCCCCCCCAGACAAATATTACATTAGAGAGGCATTTGTTTTACACAAGATATCAAAACCAGGGGAAACTTTTGCAGCTTATATAACTGACCTGAGAAACAAAGCTAAAACATGTCAGTTTGGTGACTTAAAAGATGAGTTAATAAAGGACAGGCTTGTGTATGGTATTAATAGTGCCACAGTGGGAAAGAGTTTGCTTCATGACAGTGGTTTAACACTGAGCAAAGCTATGGAGATTTGTCAATGAAGTTACAGAAAGGTACACAAGTATGCTTGCAAGTGATAAGACCATGGTTTCAGCAGGCTCCAGAGCAAATGTAGACAGCATGCAACATGTGGCTAGCAGAAGCAGGCCTAAGCACATGGCAGCTGTAACCCCTGCAGGTGTGGCAGGTAAAACCCATAGTTTTCCAGCAAATTCTAAGAAAAGGACATGTTCAGTGTAGTACAACGGTGAGCCAGTAAAACCCAAATCAAGCTTTATTGTTAACTGTCCCAACTGTGGTGTCAATCATGAGTCTAAAAGACAGAAAAACAGAGTTTGGTCAGCAATGCCACAAGTGTAAAAAATTGAACCATTTTCAAAAGTTTTGCAAATCAAGTAAACCTCATACAGTTATAAAATATGTTCACTCAAAAAAGCAAGTTGATCATATAGAGAGATGCAATTCTACTTTTTTTGTAGATGGTGTATCAGTAATTGGTGAAAAGGTTAATATAGTCAATTTGTTGGCAAAGACTGAAGTGTTTTGTACTGTCCAGATCAATGGTAAATCCACTGAGCTCAAAGTAAACACTGGTTCAAAGTGTAATGTTATGACAGCAGACACTTTTGCTAAGGTGAGAACTGATGAACAACTCAATATGGTCAGTTATATGAAACTTGTTGCTTATGGAGGTGAAGAAATTCAAACCGAAGGCTCAGTAGTGCTTTCATCTTATATGGCTAGGAACTGTTACAGCTTACTATTCTATGTGGTCTGAAGACCTGTGCAGTCATTACTGGGTCTCAGAGGAAGGTTGAGAATGAATCTGCTTTCTTTTACCAAAGAAGTTCATCATATAAACACATCTCCCAGTTCCAATTTTACTGAAGCCATTTTCTCAGAGTATGCTGATGTTTTCGATGACAGGCTGGACAAGCTTCCAGTTGTGTATTCTATGAAGTTAGACACAGAGGTCAGTCAAGTCAACAGACCAGCAAGAAAAGTTCGGATAGCTATGCAGAATAAAGTCAAAGCTCAGCTGGATAAAATGGTGCAACAAGATGTAATTTGTCCAGTCACAGAACCAACTGAATGGGTGTCATCCATGGTAGAAGCCCACAAAAAGGCTCAGATGAAATCAGAATATGTATTGACCCAAGAGATTTGAACAAAGCATTAAAGAGACCACATCATTCAATGTGTATAGTCGAGGAAGTTGCAACCCTAATACCAAACACCATTGTTTTTTCTGTCTTGAATGCAAAACGTTCATTTTGGCAAGTGATGCTTGATTGCAAGTCCTCATTACTGACTACTTTCAGTACTCCATTTGACAGATATAGACTCATCAGTATGCCATTTTGAATAAATTCTCCAACTGAAATCTTTCAGTATGCAATAGAGCAAAATTTTTCAGGTTATCCTTGTGCCATAATAGTAGATGATTTATTGGTTGGAGGCAATGGTGAAGCAAAGCATGACAGAAACCTTAAGAAAGTTCTAGACAGAGCGCATGAAGTGAACTTAAAGCTCAATCCTCTAAAGTACAAATTCAGACTAACAGAAGTTACATCTGTAGGTCATTTATTTACCAGCACTGGCTTGCAACCAACCCATCCAAGCAAGCAGCCATTCTTGAAATGCCAGTACCGGATAATGTTCAGGCTCCACAACATTTTCTTGGTATGGTCAACTACTTAGGCAAGTTTAAACCAGTCTTCAGTGAGTTAACAGCACCTTTGTGAGAGATGACATGCAAAAATGTTATATGGTCTTGGTTGGAACAGCACCAGAGAGCATTTGAAGACCTTAAGAGAATATTGCCACCCCACCTACATTAAGGTACTATGATGTCAATAAACCAGTAACTCTTTCCTGTGATGCTTCAAAGTTTAGTCTTGCCACAGTTATTCTTCAGGAAGGCAGACCAGTAGCCTATGCATCAAGAACTCTTACCCAAACTGAAATGCAATATTCTCAAACTGAGAAAGAACGTTTGGTAAGATTATATCTATGGTCAAGCTATTCAGATTGAAACTGATTACCAACCTCTAGTTACTATTTTAAAGAAGCCTATGCATTCAGCTGCAGTGAGATTACAAAGAATGATGCTCAAATTGCAAAAGTACATGTTCAAAATGGTCTATACAAAAGGCAAACTTCTTTATCTGGTTGATACCTTATCCAGATCACCCAGAAATACAACAGAGCAGCTTCATGCAGAGAATTTTGACTGAGGTTATGGAAGTGCATAATTTTTCTACCAAGAGACTTGAAGAGCTGAGAGATAATACAAAGACTGATCCAATTTTCCAAAAGCTCAGTCACTACATTAATGTTAGATGACCGTCAAAGCAATCTAGTGCACCATCTGAAGTGCAAACTTATTTTCCTTAGAGATGAGATGTTGATGGAAGATGGCATTATTTTCAAAGGTCCTAAAATTGTTCTTTCTTCTTCCTTACACCATGAATATATCCAGATTTTGCATCGTAGTCAACCATGTTCTGAATCTACCAAAAGAAGGGTGAGAGAACTAGTATTTTGGCCTTCTCTAGTAAAAGACATTGATAAAGTACTTTCTTCTTGTTCAGTATGCAGTAGTACTAAACTGCATTTGCAAAAAGAACCACTTCAGCTAAGTCAAGTTCCTGAACTACCTTGATCAACAGTAGCCACCGATATATTTGAATGGAACAATCAGCATTACTTAGTGTTGGCAGACTCTTATTCGAACTGGTTTGAGATTGATTTACTACCTAATCATCCACTGCTGTTATCACCAAGTTGAAACATCATTTCTCAGTCCATGGTAGTCGACACAAAGTTATTTCTGATAATGGTACTCAATTTACTATTCAGTTGTTTCAGAAATTTGCAAGAGAATGGGATTTTGTACATGTTACTAGCAGTCCTGAATACCCACAGTCAAATGGACTAGCTGAATGTGCAGTGTAGAGTGCAAAGCAATTACTGGAGAAGTCAAAGCATGACAATACCGACGTCTTTTTGAATTTACTTTCTCAGAAACATACTCCGTGAGGATATAATTGGCTTGCCTGCTCAGATACTTCTATCTAGGCAAACCAGAACAACATTGCCTATCAGTTCTGGTTTGTTGAGGTCTAAAGCTAAGAATAACGGAACAATTAGAGGCCAGCTGTTCAGGAAATGTACTTTCCAGAAGTCCAGCTATGATAAATCGAGCAGATTTCTTCGTCCATTGAAAGAAGGAGAGACAGTGAGGATACAAATGGCAAAAGGTTTCAACTGGATTGGTCAAGTAACAGGTATATGTACCGAGCCAAGATCCTACTTCGTAGAATCTGAGGGTGTAGAGTACAGAAGAAATTGCAGACATCTTCTTCCTGTATCAGAATTGATATTGCAGTGTTGTTCCTGTGATACAGACTCTAGATCTCAGAGCAATCCAGACAATGTTCCTGTTGCAAAACGTGTCTTAACTTCTACTTACATTCCTGATTATGTTCCTGATGTCCCTAAAGTTGAACATTCAGCTGAGGCAGTTCCACTTGCTAGACCTGATTCTAATTTTTATGTCACACGATTTGGTCATATTTCCAGACCTAGTGTGAAATACACAGCAACCTGACATAATTGTTTACATGTATTTAGTTCTGTATAATTACATGACAAAGAATTATTTGTATTGATTGCATGCCAATTAATGTCATCAACATTGCATGAATTATTTCTCAAAGAGAGAGGATGTAAAATAGAGTGTGTGTGCTGTATCTTTAAGAAGGATTTCAAGGTCAACATATGCATATAACTGGCAAGCACATGCTTGCTTCAGTGCCATTTTGAGAGTGCAGCCAGAGAGTGAGCATGTATGAGTGTAATAACTAGTTTGTTTATAAGTTTATCTGAGTTAAAATTATTAAGCCTCAATCCTGATGCGTTTGTACATAATGAAGCTGCTTAAACAGAATCCAGTAAGACTTGACTGTTTTATCCTGACTAGACGAGCAACAGTTAAGATTTAAATTATAGGATAATCGTAGTAGGGCTATATCAGTGTATATTGACATACACATGCACCCATACAGATGGAAAAGGGAGTTGAGGAAAGGGGTGCATGAGGAATGAGTTAAACCTGGGGCTATAGTCTGGCATGAAAGATTTATAAGGGGATAACTATAGTGTATATACGTACTTGAATTTGTCAGTGAGGTGAAATTGAACACATCAGAACAAATTTTGGAAAACCATTCAAAAGGGAAGGTGATGATAATACGAGAGGGTATTTGGATACATCAAATTAAGAGAGTGATGATTTGATAAACATAAGGTAAAATTATGCATGTGAAAAGAACAGGAGGGCAGACAAGGAAGTGTGAATAAAAGGAAAGTTATGATTCTGTTGGCTTCACAAATAATCACATTACTGACAAAGAAAGGAATATTTTGCATGGCTCAGAATCTGATGTATGGGATACAAATGATTATGAAATAAGACACATAAGGACAGCAAATTTAGATGTAAAAGACATGCAGAAGAAAATTATTGATTACAGGGGGCATTATCAGAGTGGTCAATGAGGGATCTAGAATTTTGGAGTGCCATAAAAGGATAAATAAAAGAAACTGGGGTTGTTAAGTCCCTGTAACAAAGAAGCAAAGTTTTGATACACCACTTACGTATTTTGGAATAATACTTATCTTTACCAAAAATTATCTGGTGAATAACAATTTATGCACCCAATATTTCTGACACAAAGTCTTTATTAAATAAAAAGTCTATTTGGCGATACTTCAGTGGAGTAACATCTCTGCCTCTCCATTCCTGCTATGGACTTATTACTTACATGTCAACAAATATGATAACATCTTTAGATAACCACTCCTTCCAGGAACATATGACTCAACAATTCAACTACCAGGAATTCCACTGGCAGTCATAGAGCACAAAATTGAAGACTCCCCATGTCAGGGCTACCTGATCTGGTGCTAATGAGGCTTCCTCCTCAGAATAACTTTCCAGACTCCCCTCGAACCAGCAACATTGGCAACTCCACTGCTGTCTGACATATTGTCAGTGAACCTGTCTTAAACAGGCATATAGCTCTAACTGCCCCATTAATTATAATATAATTACATATACACTCACACACAGATTGACAGTGAGTGAACGTGTGTGTGTGTGTGTGTGTGTGTGTGTGTGTGTGTGTGTGTGTGTGTGTGTGTGTGTGTGTGTGTGTGTCTATGTGAGAAAGGGGGAGAGAGAGAGAGAGAGAGAAAGAGAGAGAGAGAGATGGGCTCCCTTAAGTTGGTCAAATGTACATATTGTTGACAGCATTCCTGCCTGCCCAATTTGGTTAACAGTAGTACAACATCACTATAATACCAGAGAAGGGGAATTTTTTTCTTACCCTGGTATTGCACAATTTCACATTTGGTATATATAATTAGCAGGGGGTATGGAGAGCACAGCCTCTCACATGAGGAGTGGAGGAGAGCTTGCCCCACTTCAAAAACATTTTCCTTGCATGTTCTGAGATTATATCTCAAGACATGTACTGCAGGAGGCTTTTTTTTCTTCAATCTTCTTAGGTCAATGTTTTTCATGTCTAGCTTTGGCCATTATGAGTAATTTAGGTAGAGCTTTTATTTAAGTTCTGTTAGGACTCTATAAAGCCTCTATTATTCTTTTACTGTAAAGTACTATCTCTCCCTGTTACTATTAGTAATACGTAATTTATGCCCCCTTCATTCTTTCTAAAGATTCTTCACTTTATATCTTCATTCTTTTTTCAATCTGCTCAGCAGCATTACACTGCAGGACAAAGCTGCACATGTGGCTATGTTTGCAAAATGGGTTTCTAGCACCAATTTCAATGCACATTTGATCAGATTCAAATCGATCAAACCCAATTCAGCAAATGGGATTAATGCAGCAGTTTTCTGAATTGATTTGTATATGGGATGTTTCTAATAGATTTAGGAAATTTGTTCCAGGCTACAGACACATTGTAATTTTAAAGTAGTCTACCAATATTTTTGTTGGGTTTATGTATGTCAAGGAGTTGTTGGTCAGAGCTTCTGAGAGATCTAGTGGTGTGCAAAAGAAAATGAGGGAAGAAAGGGAGGGGTAGGCAGAAGGTCTGTGTATGATGGAGTGTGCGAATTGTAGCTGTGGGATAATAAGTTGATGGGGGAATTTTGGCCATTGCAGTTTTTTTAATGCACTGCAATGGCAAGATTTATAAGGTAGGTTTGTTGCAAATCTGGCAATTTTATTATATGTTTGTTCAAGTTGGGAGATTAATGTGGATTGTAGGTTAATGAGGATGGGAGGCATGGCAGGAGGAAAGCCCTAGCTAGGGATAGTTTGGCTTCTGGTGAAAGGAAGTTTTTGTTCCGATACAATAATCCTGTTTTTTCATGTGTCATTTTGATACACTGATGGAGATGCTGATCAAATTTTAGTTGGTCATCTATTATGGTGCCCAGGAGTTTTGTATGTGGCTCAACTTTGATAATTGTGTGATTTAGAGAAGAGATGGAAAAGGTGGATTTGTGGTGTGTGAGAGTGATCCAGGTAAGAAAAGCAAGAGTTTATTTTTTTTTTAGGGTTTAGGATAAGCTGTTTTTCATTAAGATATTTTTTCTATGGCGATGAATGTGTTTTGTGTAAGTGAAAGGAGATGTGACATGTTGTCAGAGGTGGTGATGAGGGTTGAGTCATCCGCATATTGGATAAGAGTTGTGTAGCTGCAGGCAGAATGGAAGTGATTGGTAAAGATATTGACTAGAAGGTGGCCTAGGATAGAGTCCTGGGGGACCCTGATTTTACAGGCAAGAAAGGGGAGCAGGAGTTAAGACAATGGCCAGATTGTAGTCTCCTAGTAAGACAGATGAAGAACCACTGCATAGTGGGAGGAAAAAGGTTAAGATCAGTTAGTTTTGTTAATAGTTTAGAGTGAGACACCATCTCAAATGCTTTGGATAGGTCAAGAAAGAGACAGGACACAAGTGTATTATTATCTCTGGCCTCAGTAGCTGTATGAGTAAAAGACAAGAGGGCTGTAGGAGTACTGTGGTTTGGCTGGGACCTGTGTTAGGTAGGGATTAAGAGGTTTTTGTGGATTAGGTATTTAAGCAGTTGAGAGTGGATGCATTTCTGAAGAATTTTAGAAAGTGGTGATAGGATGGCTATTGGTCTAAAGTTAAATGGGTCTGTGGAGTTACCTCCTGTGCAGTGGTATAATGTAGAAAGACTTCCAGATTTTGGAACTATGCCTTCCTGAATAGCTCTATTTATTAGTATAGAAATAGGGAAGGCTATAGATTCAGCAGTGAGCTTGAGAAAGAGGGAAGGTAGTTTGTCAGCAGATGGGGAGCATGGTTTATGTTTATGAAGAAGAGATTTGATATAGGAGGTGGGTACAGGTTTTAAGAGAGAAAGGATTATTGTTATTATGAGTAGGAGCAGTGGGAGAGTTGGAGAGATTGAAGTTATGGTTTGAGTGGGTTAGTTTACACATAGTGTGTATGAAGTAGTTATTAAGCAGGGTAGCAGTCTCCAGCAGTGAGTTATTATGTAAGGGGTTAGGGATTGTGGGGTTACCAGGGTAAAGGATATTATTGATAGTGGACCAGAACTTTTTAGGTTTGGAGAGGTGATTAGTTTGTGCTGTATTATAGACATTTTTTTGTCTTGGTAAATGTGTTTTTTAGTAAAGCTTCTGATTTCCTTGTAATTTTGTAGTAGGGTAGGAGATTTGGTTTTCTGCCAGTTTTTTCAGATACTATCCCTTTTGTGCATGAGGGAGCGGGTTTCCTTTGATAGCCAAGGTGCATAGGTAGCTTTTATCCTAATTTTTCTTTAGCTTGCAAGTGAGTCTAAGTTGTTGAGGAAAATCTGACTACATTTTTCAATAGCTTCATTAAGGGGGGGGGGTGAAGGAAGGACCAGTTAATGAATGCCAGTTTAGAGTTAAAAGATGCAGTAACAAAGGAGTATAATTTATGTCATTCTCTGTATATGTGGATCTGGGTACGCGGCTAGAGTGTCTTTGGATATGAATCGGTAGGTGGTCACTAAGGGAGTCAGATAGGGTGCAGAGGCTGTGGTAAACATGTGGGACAGTAGTAAGTATCCAATTAAGGAGAGAGCTGGAACCAGAATTTTTATTAATATTAGTGGGGGGCATGATGTTTGAAACTACGCAGGTTAATACTCATATTTAGAGTGTCAGACATATGTTTTGACCAGTCTATGTTTATATCTCTCTCTTTTTTTTTTTTTTAGATCATGGAAATGGTTTGAGCTAAAGGGCCAGCACATCACAGCAAACAAAACATAAAACATACTATTTGTTCCTGTCAAAAACTGGTGACTCCATCAACCCTCATACTCATTACTGACCCCCTAAAACATGGTATCACCCTAGATGAGATTAAGTCAGAAACATAAATCTTTTCAGAATGCATTACATATGTCCCTAGCATTCTCTTGAGGCATATTTTTGGTCACCCATAGTCTACGCTCATAGCTCAGTACATCAGCAGATTTATTTATTTATCTGTATTTGTTAACCACGTATACCACTGATCTGCATGGACTCTTTCCAACCTCAGTTTGGGAGCACTGTTTTCTTTATGTAACTTGCTCAGGGTTATAGAATAGGCAGATTGGGGCTGAAGGGAATCAAGCCCTGGACTACATGACTAAGCTCATTAATAATGCACAGCCTTAGTCCTGTGTGCTAACTGCCACATTTCTAACAAAGGATTCGGGACTACCACTAGAACTAAATCAGTGTTGTCCAGACATGCATATGCTTTGCCAAGCTTCTCAATACATGTTTCAAGTCAGGCTTATACTCCTGGAAGCAGGACATGCACTATACTGGTGGATATTGACCAGTGATTATGATCCATGGACTGCCTTTGTCTTGTCAGCTCTTAAGTTTCAATGAAAAATGTCTTAAAAGTTCTAAGATGTCACCAGTAGCTACTTATCAATGAAAGTATAGCTTTTTTTCTGGCCATCATTACTTATACATTTTGGGCACTATTTTTTCTCCTGTTTACCAGGTGTCTCAAACTCAAATAACCATTGGTACTGTATGTGGACTAGCAAATTCAGACAAGGGCCACAATCTCCAAGACAAAAAGAAATGCATTCGGTGTAACTAGAAAAGTATTGCAGTTGCTTCCCTTATCTATAATTATGCTGGTTTGAAGAATGCTTGAGGTCCAAGGATCATGCGTTTGGAGTTTGAGACCCCTGCTTTAAAGTATGCTCTGTAGTTTTGGATAGACTCTACTTCTCCCCCCAGACTGTTGACCATGCTTTCTCTTTATTACATCTAGATATGTAAATAGCCCTCTATCCCCTATCAGAAACAACAATTCAACAATGTATACTCATGTTAAGTAAACTAAGTGACTGTTCAAGGTGCAAATGTAAATATGATTTAACAAAACCTTGCATTTTGTATTACCTTTGAAGATGTTCATTTCTAGTTGATTTGGGCTGCTGGAAATATTGTCAATACATGCATCAATAATGTTACTAACTTTATGTATGAAATTTTATGTTAGCAACATATGCCTGACTTATAGGTGAAAAGGGCACTTGGACCAGTCCACCTGGGCATTTAGGCCAGTCCACCTAATAGAGTACCAAATGAACAAGCAATCAAAAACAAAAATTAAGTATTACTTACATCAGAATTTTTAGATCCTCTTAATTTTCAGTTCAGCATCTCTTGCAACATAAAATAACCAAGGGAGGATCACAGATACACAAACATTTCACTTTGCTAACTATCTAGATTGCAGCTAGGGTCCAACTCAATGAGGGTTTGGAAAACAGCAACATTTACAGATTTAAATATCTACTGAAAAATGACATTTACAAATATATTAAAGTTGTTGTTTTATTAAAAGATGCCTCACTACATAATATCAGTTCTCCTGAAAAGCTAATAAAATCGGGTTAAAAAATATTGTTTTGCATCATACTTCTTTAAACCAATAAGATGCCGAGGTTTGCCTTGATTGATCAATCCTAACCCGTTTATCTGCAAAGAACAGTCAATGATCCTTACAGACTAAGTAAATGAGATTGCTGGAGATTATTCAAAAATCCTTGACAGAAATCTAGCATGCTAACTACATACCATTTGTTAAAGAATCTTGTCAAAGAGCTTTCTGTACTACAAGATGCAGAAACACAATTTAAAATTCACTCGAGTGCAAATTATGTACTTACAAGCCGATTGCTCTAATAATGTGTATGAAATGCACTTACAAACTGAATTCATTATATGTATGATGCATTTAAAAGCTGAATGCATTAATATGTATGCATGCATGCCTGCAAACCCACCAGACTCTGATGTCTTCAGATGTTTTATTTATCACCACCTTTTAGAATGACATGATGCAAGCAAACCCTTAAACCATCAGATTTTGCTTTGTTATTTTTGAAGTCTGTGTATTTCATGTTGCAACAAAATAATTGCCAGTTTAATTCTTGAGCCAAGTAGTTTCTCTATGCTATAACAGGAAAAATTGAGTGAGAGTGTGTGTGTACATGTGTGTGAGTGAAACAGACAAAAGGGAGGTTTCCAAAGTAAGCTGGCTTTTTATATTTGTCTGTTCCAAGAGAAATACACTCACAAGTTGTTGTTGTTTGTCTTTCGGCTTTTCCTGGTTAGGGGTCACCACAGTGGAACTCCGGTCCGCTAATGATTGGCAGTAGATTTTCCCAAACGCTGAAGTGCCAGCTCGACGCCCAACCTTCAACGAAGGCACGCCCATTTACGCATGTCTTTCAAACGCCCAACAAACTGCGGGGGGGGGGGACATGCAGACTCCACACAGAAGGCGCTCCCTGCACTCCAGCCGAGAATCAAACGGGAGAACCTCTTGCTGTGAGGCAGCAATGCTACCGCTGCACCACCACGGATTAGAAATGCCCTCATGAGTACAGTTTAAAATACAGCTTTTTGCCTTTAAATGTATATATTTTTTTGCAAAGCATATTTTATGGCTCACTACTTCTTCACCATATGCATACTTACTTATTTTTTATTCTTTATTTATTTAGTATTGCTGTAGATTGGATCACAATGAGTCATTTTGGCCAGCATCCACTACCTGTACAGGTTATGTAAAAGCTCACATAACATATCCCTGCTAGCAAGACTGCACACATTACAGCTCAAGTGCATGCATTCTTAGAATGTATATGCTCTAGCTGCTCAATTTATAAGAAAAAGTGTTATGCAGGGGGCAAGTCCCCTCCCCAAAATTTTATTGCTCACACTTTAAGGTCACTGCTTTGACCCACAACCACCCAGAACTGATAAGTTAACAGTGAAGCTCAGAAAAATGCAGACTTGAGTCTGTAAGCTCAAGCATACATGTACTAACCTTAAGATATTTAGCAATTAGTAAGCCTTAAAGCTATGACCTAGCTTTAAAAACAGGTTGAAAGCAAATCTAGCAATGATATCAGACTGATAAAATGCAAAATGAGCAGATGTGTAAACATTATAACACATTAGAAATTATAACACAGTTGAGTGATTAAACATACAACATAGCAACTAAATCCTAACTAAAGACACAAACCTTCCCCAATATAAAGCAAAACACTAAAAAAATCACTCATTAGAAAAAAATAAATAAGGAAAAGTACAATATCAAATGACACAATACTATACTATACTATACTATACTATACTATACTATACTATACTAATTACAGAACAATACAACTCTACAGTTTGGAAAGCAGCAGGTATACCCCCTCATTCCCACTCATGCACTTGGGTATATCATTTATTGTTCATCCTTCAGGTATGAGAGACATGAAAACCACAGGGCAGCAATAATGTCACCTAATTTCATTATCTTTTGTTTAGTTTAATAAAATTGTTTCATTGAGTTCTTTGTACCACATCTTGACAGTAACTTGTAATGAAAGGATTCCCCTTTCATTTGTAAACAAAAGTAAATATCAACAAAACATGTACAATTCGAACCATTTTAACTTAAGAAAACTCATATCTAACCCTATCTTCTCTGTCCCCCTCCCTTTATTATAATAAAGCCTAAGTAAGGTATAACAAATATTTAATCTTTGGGAGTCAATTGTGTACATGATAATTACTCAACAAACTAGTTATCAGGTGAAATAATTGATTCACATGGTATCTAATGTAAGCTGTAACTTCTAAATTGATTTTGGTGTGTCTACCCATGCTGTTGACTGTAGTGTCATATTTGCCACTGTGTCACCTTATATCCTGAGTGCCCAGAGCATACCATTAATGTAACATGAGGACAGAAATGTATTGAAATCTATTAATGCCAAGGCATGAGTCTTAAATTTATGAGCCATCATCAGATAGACATAAAATGATAATTAGCCCAAAGGCAAAAATGACATCTGGAACCAGCAGTATAAATAAACACATAACTACTCATCTTTCAGATCACGTGATATAGTCAAAAAGTTACCACTTCATCTATATTTTTTATGTCTAGTATGTGTTAAAACAGAATATTGCTTTTAATTACCATTTCGATTCCTGGTGTTGTTCTTGACTTTGGGCTCATTATTCTGTTTTTTGCTTCTAAGGTTCTGGCCCTGGGAAAGGACCATTGATACAAAGGTCCTATTCTTGGATTTATTCCCAAGGATTTAGTTGCTTTTTTTCCAGATGCATGAATGAAGTACTTTAAAAACATTGACATTCTCAGAGAAAGGTATTTTTTTCAGTATATGAAACTTTCTAAAACTGCAAACTTATTAATCCTTACAAGAATCATGTGTTCTTAAAATATAGTAAACCTCTTACATTACACCAGTACATAAGGAAGGCAGATCATTGAACTTTCAAACTACTGACCTATCAATACTCACTTGAGTATCTAAAGTACTGCAAATATATATCCATCATCAAAACCAAAACTTCCCACTTGAATATTTATATTCCCACGCCCCATTCACCCACATCTAGGCTTCTGGTCCATCTACAGCACTGAAACTGCTCTACAGTATTTTTAGACATAATTTCTGTAGAGAAATATTGGAAACCCTGTGTCTATCCTATTTCTGGACCTCACAAAGGCAGTTGATATTGTATGTCACCCTGTTCTCCTCAGCAAGCTTTCACAACTAGGACTTAGGAGCACCATCATCAAATGCTTTTTTCCTAATTACCTCATCAGCCGTACATAATAAAAATGTCAGAATTCCTACTCTACTCACCTATCAGTGCAAACAGGAGTACCACAGGGGTCAGTACTAGGATCCATCATATCTTATATATTCATAAATGGCATGCACAAAGCAGCTAAACATGCAACTGCCATATAGTATGCTGATGACTCAACTCTTGTTTCCTCAGCTCCAACACTATTGCAACAACACCAAACTACCCAAAATTCATTTTCTTCCACTAATACCTGGCAGGAACAATCCCAACTACTCTTGAATCACAAAAAAACAAAATGAATCACATTTACCTCTAGTAACTTTCCATGAACTAACACTGCACTAAATACAGCGTCATCTAACAACACTGAAATAGAACGTCCCTCTTACCAAGTTACTGGATATCAGCATAGGCTCATAGGTAAGTACTAGGCTAGCTGCTCTTATTGGCCATTTTATGCCTAGCCAATTTCCCTTTGAAGGTGAGGATCAGTACATTGTGTCTGTAAAGTAATCACCTTAATCATTATGTCGACCTCTAACCCTCACAGATGACAAACTTAAATTTGACATACACTTCAGTACTATTGTCCAGAAAAAGAATTGCAAAGTAGGGCTACTTTACAAAATGAGGCCATATCCCGCTAACCACAGCAGGAAGATAACTGCAACATTCATGTTAGTTTTGAGCATTCTGCATGCATTAACAATTTTCACTAATCTTAATACTATACTAAAGAACAAATTTGAACAGTGCTATGCTAAAAAAAAATAAGTAAAATTAAATACAATCTCCCAAACCAAATCAATCACTGCTTTCCCCTGGAAAACCTCTACTAGCTAGAACTACCATACCACATATTGCTTATACATCCCACATGGCACATAAAATACTACAACATCTTTAAAACACCCCAGTCATTAGTAATATAATAAACAAACTCACCTAATTGAATCCACAGAATGCAGTAACTCATGTGGTGATTCATACTCACTAAGGATAGCTAAACTTTGGAACAACATTCCACTCACCATCAGACAAATAAACAACTTCCTAATTTTTAAAACAAACAAGCAACATCTAAATCATACTAGAATTTGCAATTTTTCTGAATAACAAGAGTAAAAATGTCCAACAACATAAGATTTCCTCTTACTAAACCATTGCTTCACAACTGGCTGTTTATGCCTTACTAAAGAGAGTTTTTGCACTCAACCCATAATAAATGTCTCCTTTATTGTTGTCTTATGAGCTTAGATATTGGTATGAATATAGATGCATAGCACATTGCATGTCGATGTGAATATGGATGCATAGCGTGTTACATATCAGTATGAATATAGATGCATAGCTTGTTACATATCAGTATGAATATAGAAGCATAGCACGTTACATATCAGTACGAATATAGATGAATAGCACATTACATATTGATATGAATATAGATGCATAGTATGTTACACATCTGTATGAATACAGATGCATAGCGCTTTACATATCGGTATGAATAAAGGTACATAGTGCCTTACTTTAATCCCCAAACTTTTGATACCCACTATTGCTTAATGGTGCTGTTACATTTATACTGATAATGTCCTTCTTTGATGATGTTCCATAAAGCGTACCAATCTCATTTCTTAGAACTTACTACAATTTATAAATGTGTGTGATATTTCCTGTCTATTTCACTTTAGTGAATTCCATTATTTTGTACATCTTTCTTTAGGGCTTGTTTGAATTTTGTAACATTGTTCATCTATCTCTTGGAGCTTTTCTCCTTGGGCCTCTTCTAAAAACAGTCAATGTGTCCAGTCAGATTTTACTGATAAAAAAAGCAAATAAATGTAAATAAATAAATAAAAACTTGCACAGTGAGAATACCATCCTTAACTACAGTGGTTAACATCTTGCTAGCAGACTTTTATGCAGATTATTGTATCCTCATAAATATCAGTCCCTGATTCTACTGAATCAAAGGGGATGTTTTCTGTGAGAAACAAAGTAAATATTATTTTGAAATAATTAATGCAACTGTGTGTTTCCACAAAATCTATCACTTTAAAAGTTATTAAAATAGGTCTCAGGTCCATTTTTTTAATGGATGAAAATATATAAGACTCAATGATAAAAATGGAGTATGGTAAAACAAGTTTGGGGCTTGAATATTCAATAGATAACCTTGAAGAATTCTCCAAAAGAACAAGCATAAAGAATCAGAAACATAATTATATTATGGTGTGCACAGGAGATATTCACAATGTCAGAAATCAATCCAGCCTTGACATCCAGTTATCACAATAACAAACCCAGTGCTCATTAACTCACACTCATAAAAAAAAAAAAAAAAAAAAAAAAAAAAACAAAAACAAAATAAAACTTTGAAAATGCATATCAAAAAGAAAAGAAAAAATTGTTTTATTATACCCTAGCACCTTGGTGTTCGCCTTCTAGGGGTACAATTTCTACCATATCTTCATTTTAGAAGTAACATTCCATTAATTCATAATTAATTCATTCAAATTAAACACTGCCAATTAATTATGGTATTCATACCTCTAGGAGCCAAAGTATTACATTTCAGAATGAATCTATTTTCCAGTTGATTCAACATTAACTCTCTACTTCGCACCTAGTACTGATTACATTGGCTAGAACTAAAACCTTAAAACCACTGACTCTGCCTTCGTGGTATTTATGTGCATGTGATGCCACCATATTCTCAAATGTTTTAATTCTTACATCAGAAAGATGGTTTTCTATCCAAACCTTAACCTTCCTTTTAGTTTGGCCAATATACTATTGTATAGAATGCAGCCACAACAAATCATAAACCACACAGGACATTTGACAATTGTAATGATTGTTTTATTCTAAACATTTTCCCACTAACATTAACCTCTGTACATCTTAAAATATACCTGCATACATTACAGCTATTGCACTCATATATTCCATGAACCAAACTTGCAAGGAGAAGGGGAACCTTATATGACAATATCTTGCCTATGTTCAAGGCTCTACAGAAAGAAAAAGCTGGATTTCTAGGTAAAGTACTCAATGTAATCATCCAACAATAATGTATTCCAGTGATTTTTAATTACTTTGGACAAAGCACCATGAAAATGTGGAATATTTATTCACACAAAATATCTTTTCACCATGCTTACTTCCATCCACATTTTCACTTCCTTATACTTCTATTATGTCAAACTTTGCCCTATTCTCCCACCTTTCATATCTAATACGTCATTAAGCCAAAACCTCCACAAGATGTCAGGTGTGTTTACCTACTGTATGCTATTTAGTCCTTTATGATGCATTGAATACTCTAAGGATAGTCAGATGAAATACTGATTTCAGATAGAAGGGATACAAACAATTCTACAGCAATGTAAAATTGTATGTTAAGGGAAGAAATTTCACCAGCATTAAAATGTATATGGAGTAAAGTGTAAATTCCAGTTAATGGCACGACTAATCCTACATAACATAAAATGGCATTAGTATTTACTTTCACTCTCTCTACTTTCCAGCAATAAATGATCTAGTAAGCCAAAAGAGGGAAATACAGCAAATTTAGTGGGCTCCAAATAAGTTGTTGTGTGGGAGTTGATGGAACCAGACACGTTGTATACCCAGTGAATACACTGTGAAATGCTCAGATGTTTTGTTATAGCAGTATATGTAGTAGGGCAATGACAAAGCTCTTCTATAAGTAAACAACCCTGATTGCTAAAAGGCATATTTATTTTCCAATGAAAACTAAAACAAATGATGCTGTGACACAAACATAAATGTGTGACCTACGTTTCTTGACTGGGAGATTCTGTGGGACTTCTAATGTCCCCAGCAAAAGTATGGTCAAGTAGAATAGTCCGTGGGTAACATCAAAGCTATGCTCAGTATATAAGCAGGAATGTGGACTACAAATAGCAAAATAAGGCTTCCACATCATTTACACTAAAGTAAGAAGTGTAAATGATAGAGATAATAGTTGCCTTAAGATGGACTCAGTCAAACAGGCTGTATGACTATTGGTGCAGTATGTCACCTTTCGGTTATCCTTTTAATGATCTATTTGGTAACTGTTGTGCAAGCATAAAATTGTTTCCTCTACTTCATTTTGCATTTCTTATACTTACTATGTGCGGTTCTGAAAAAAATATATTGTGCATGAATAGTTAATTGCTCCAGCACAAATGTTTCAGCTATAATTGCTTTGCGTTACTGCAAAATCCTTGAAATGTAGGAGGGAGTAATTCAATAAGCCCTACAGGGAGCAATTCCCTGTGTAGGAATAGTTAGGTGAACCGAGCATGAAGTCAGGAGTCCGAGAGATCCAGGAAACAAGGTTGGGGGTGTGCATAAGCCTTCCAGCACTGTCCGGACATGGAGGTGACCACATAATGCAAATCACCTCATTTGCTGGTGAAAAACATGCAAATTAGGTAAATTTCCAATCCAGGAAGCAGACAGACATCCGTGTAGGAGCAGTGTCTGCAGGAGAAATGCATGTAGTTACTAAAAATGTACCGGAATGTAAAAATAAAAAAGGGGTCATGAAAGCTGAAATAAAAACATGTATTAGGTACAGTAGGTATGCCAATGGCCAAAACTATGGCCATTGGCATTTAAAACTGATGCAATTAATGAAAAATCAAAGTATTTTTAACACATATGACACATTTAAGCAGTGTGCAGTGATGCACAAACATTATAGATCATAAAATAAAAATTTAAATAGCAAAATATGAGATATAAAGCTATATTGAAGTTCCCCATTAAACTGGCTAGTAGGCAGAGTCATACAATGGCAGGTTATAGTGGTTGCTAAGGACTTAGGCTCTGGTGTAGTGCAGTAACTAGGGTATACACAATTAGGTGTATGCAAATGAGCTAAGTTTACTGAACAGCAAAATGGGCCACCATGTCCACAGGTACCTAACCATGTAAGGGCTACAACATGGTAGTGTAGGCAGAAGAGGCAGATGACATGAAAAGGGTGTGTGTCATGGTTTGTGTAAGCACATTGGAGCTCAGTGGCTCCTGTTTGCATTCAGCTAAGCACAGCTTAGCAGGATGTGTGTCTGAGGCTGCTAAGCTATGCTTAGCTGGTTAAAGAAATTCTGAATGTACTCATGTACATGGGAGGGTTCTTTCTGCTTAGTAATGTTTACACTAACTCCATGGGTTTGTGTGGAGTGCCGCAGTGATTAGAAGTGGAGGAAATCAAAACAAACAATACAAATAAAAGGATATAGCTGAGAAAAATCAACTATAAATGATTAATAAGACCTCTGCCACTCACAGTGGCCCATTCAAACCCTCAATAAAGTAGCTAGCAGGTGAAATGTATCATAGTCAGCCAATCACACAGGCTGCATCTGCAAGACACCAGTATAAAGTATGCAGATGCCCTTCAATCTGATTTTCCCACATACTCTGATCCATTGGAGTACACACTTGGGAATTTTAACTGACAAAATGATAGGGGCTGCTGTTCTTTGCTACATCTCTATGTGCTATAGGCTGAGGGCAGTGATGAGGATGATACTGACAACCAGTCCAGACTGAGGACAAGAGTGGTCAGACCCAGGGTAACCTTTCAAGGACTACATGAGTGGGAGATAGAGCACTACAGAGTGGACAGGGACATACAAAAGTAACTCACTGAGCTCTGCCACCCTCACCTCAGACTTAGATCCAACAGAGGGGAACCCATCCCAGTGGAAACAAAGGTATGTGTAGCCTTAAGGATACTAGCTACAGGTACTGTCCAAAGATCTACTGGGGACATCATGGGGTTCTCACAGGCATCTGCATCCAGGGTATTCCACCAGTTCCTAGATGTCATGCTTACACATGCCAGTGAGCACATTTATGTCCCCAACACCCCTGAGGAGAGGGCCACCAATATGCGTCTCGTCCACCATGTAGCACACTACCCAGAGGTACTGGGTGCCATAGACTGCACTCATGTGCACATCAAAGCACCACCCGGTGAGGAGGGTAGAGTCTATGTCAACCACAAGGACTCTCACTCCATCAACTGCCAGGTCATGTGCAATGCCCAGGGCATTATTATCAATGTGTGTGCTGGCAGCCCTGCAGTTATCATGACTCCCACATGTGGAATGCCTCACAGCTGTATCAGGCATTTGCCAGGGGGGACATCCCATACTGCCATCTAGTGGGGGATACTGGTTACTCACTGGAAACGTGGATGATGACACACATCAGAAATGCACACACACCCACTGAAGAACACCATAATGAGGCACACACACAAACTAGGAACATTGTAGAGCATGTGCTTGGGCTGCTCAAGTCATGGTTCCACTGCCTTGACATATCTGGTGGAGCCTTGCAGTACTCTCCAGCTGCATGTGCACACATGTTCAAAGTATCTGCCATGCTACACAATATGATCCTGCAGAAACAGCTGCAGCAGGAACATCACAGGGAAGGGGGACACAACCCCCCACCATTGCCAAGGTCTCCACAGGCACATGGTGACTCGGAGGAGGAACCCCCTCAGCCTGTCCATGTAGGCAGGTGTAGGAGTGCCCGGTACACCCTGGCCTTGGCAAAGAGGCACTGTAGAGCACATACACTGATACCTTGATGGTCCAGGGACTCGCACCTCACTCCATCTCACATGCACACAGTAAAATGGAAGCCAGCCACATAACCCTACCTATACCTTACCATGTATAGGTCATGTACTGCTTGCATCTGACAGAGTCAGCCTTGAAGCACTGTCCTCTCAACTGCTGTTGGCACAAGGTAAATCACTTTTATTAACAATAAATGAATGGGGTAATAGACTGTGATAGCATATATATGGTATTGCTGCATGTATGCCTGGAAATGGAGTGGGTTACCAGGATAGCAACAGACAATGGACAGCTATGTGGGACTGCAGAAACTCTCAGCCAAATACTGACAGACCCACTATATGCAGTAGGGCCTAAGCCAGACAAATCCACTGCACTGTGTAAGGGACTTACAAACAGCAGGGTCAAAGGACAAATGCATGAACATCAATGTTGGAATCCCATACATAGCTCTAAATCTCTTACAGCAAGATATTTGTGGAAAGCCATAAAGAAATGTGGGGCAAAGTCTCAAAAACAGGGACAAGTTATAACTATTGCTCTTACAAACATAGGAAGTTAATAGAATAACAGCTGTTACAGTAACATGAATTCTCTAAAGGTCAAGAAGTCTGAAACTCAACTGTCTGTCATTACTTTCTAACTTCAGTCTTTAATGATTTTACTATTGTTTGTCAGACAACCACATTTGTATGAAAAATGGACCCCAAATATGAGCTAAACATCAGCACAGTCTGTGAAGATGTGTACAGTTGAGAGGTATGGCCCCCTCCCCTCAACACACCTATGTCCACATAGAACTGCAGTAACATTTATGTCTGTAAGGTGATAGGAGCAGGCCACACATTCCCAGGGCTGT
>NC_056739.1:719723399-719910899 GCF_019279795.1 Protopterus annectens
TCCTGCCAGCATGTTGGCAATATGTGTTGACTCAGTATAGCAGGTACCATTGTGCAGTAACTCACAGCATGCCGTGAAGATTTTTGATATAACTATAGAAGGCTCTGTGGTTGTTTTTAGTGTCTGACGCAATTCTGCTTTAATAGGTGGCTTTAGAGATTTGGAGGAGGGATCTCAGTTTTTTGTTGAGTCTAATAAGGGAGTTTTATCCAGTACTGGGGCTTCACCTTGTTCTGCAGCAGTTTCTTCCTTCTGTTGTAGTTTATTAATGGCAAGAGTCCACCAGATTATCTCCCCTTTTTTTGGAGGAGAGCATCTTGGTTCTGTTAGGTATGGCTAGTTCCATGCATTTATGTATGTCTTCATACAATGCATTGGTTTATGATTCAGCAATCATGCATCTATTTTCCATTGGCATGGGTGCCATGATGTTAGCCACTTCTGTTTTTAGGAGCCCAAAATCAGCTTTGGCACAGTCTTTCAAGGTGGTTACCTTTGAGGGGGGTGTGGATGAGATGTGGATTTCCATGGTGATTAGTTTGTGGTCAGATCTAACCAGGGAAGAATTGACTATTGGTGTAGAGCAATGGTTGCCCATATTAGTGATAACCAGGTCAAGGATTTTTCTTCCTCTAATGGGGGTAAGAATGAGCTGGTCCAGGGCATTGGAATTGATGGATTCCAGGAAGTGTTGTGCCAGTTTATTGGTACATGAGTGGTTTTCCCATTTGCTGGAGGTGTAGTTGGAGACACCTAGTCTGAGAGTGTTGGGTTGGACCATAATAGTTTCAAAGCTTGCTTAGGAACATGAAATGAGAGTCTTGGGACATGGTTGGGGACCTATAGCAGGCTATGACTTGAATTGCCATCTTACTCAATTTTAGTTGTTCCTTTAAGTATCTCAGATGCGTTATGTTGGGCTACTAGTCTGAAGGTGTGCATATCCTTTATGAATATGGAGACACCACCGCCTTTGGAGCTTCGGTCCATGTTCTGTGGCTGTAAAGTGTGGAATGTGTTATAGCCTGGTAGTGCAGGGGTGCTTTCTGTTGCTTTAAACCAGGGCACCGTTACAGCACCAGTGACTATGTTCTCCATTTGGAGGAGTGCTTCGATCGAGTGCATCTTGAGATTTAGACATATCATTGAGCAGCAAGACCCTCAGATTGCATTTATTTACAGATGCTACAGTGGTACTTTGGTCTTTGGAACACTGCCTAAAAAGGCACTATAGGGGTGGCAATAGCCTTAGGCAGTACCCGGAAACCCAGAGGTGACAGATGTAAGCCATCTCTGGCAAAGCATCGAGGTATGTCAATCATGTCATTCCAACCAGACAAATAATGGATCCCCTTAGAATGACACCAGAAACTTAGCCAATTGTTGAAGCCAATAATTTTCTGCTTGTACTGTGTTATCATTCTGGGTGACTGTAGGATGCTGTTCAGGGCTAGGGTCATAGTCTTACTTGTACTTGTTGTGGAGTGCCCTGAGTTCGTGTGTTATGTGTCAGATTCTGGCACAGCTGACGGGTCTATATCACGTTGTCGAAGTTTTACTCCGAACGCTATATGGTCAAACCCATATGTTCTAAGTTGTCAACTTAAAATAAAATAATAATAATAATAAATAAATTACCTGGCGGTTGTAAGGTTCATAGATTCATAGCTAATTACTAGGCTATCTGCCCGAGGGCATCTATAAGCCTAGCCAGAATGTGTTTGTTTTCGCCACCCCCTTAGAGTAGTTCCCTGTGCCTCTGTCCAGCAGAGCCATTAGTTCCCTGTGCCTCTGTTCATCAGATCACCTCTGAGTAAGCAGTATGCAACCAATTACAGCTGTAGTTTCTTTAATCAGGCTGCATAGGGCATCTGTTTGAGGCCAGTAATCCTCTTGGTGAGATACTTCTGTGGTCTTCCCAGCTGTTGCAGGTGTCTTGTAAGGTATATCCCAAATGGGGCATTGTACTCTGATGAGTGATGAGTAAAGGGGCACAATAACCTCTTTTGTTCTAGATGCAAACCCTTTTGTGATTAGGTGGGCCACAAAGAAGGATTTTCTAACCATCTTGGCAATATGATTATCAAAGGAGAGATTACTATCTACTTGGGTCCCCAGATCCCTTATTATATTTTCTGTATTAGGGGACTACTACATATGTGGTAGTTCGCAGGTACTTTGTTTTTTCCAAAGGGGATGACTATGCACTTTTTGGCATTTAGCTTGAGGCCATGAGTTTGACACCAGGTATCTGTCTCAGTGAGACCATTCTGGAGGATGTCTATATCAGCTGGAGAGACAATTTTGGCCCCCAGTTTGTAGTCGCCTGCGAACTTGGTCAGCCATAGTTCTCCTCTGCCTGCCTTTACCTATGACAAGTATATACCGAAACTGAGGGGTCCCAGCACTGAGCCGTGGTGGATGCCACTTGTAACCGATTTACAGTCGGACCTAGAGCCTGCAACTCTCACCATGTGGGTTATATCCATGAGCCTACTGGCAATCCATCTCGTGACATATGGGTTTAGGTTCAGTCTGGTGAGCTTGTCTATAATAATAAAATGGCAGATGGTGTCTAAAGCCTTTGCGAGGGTCCTTTCCCTTGTCTAAATCCTTGGTAACTGTCTCAAAGTCCACCAGGTTTAGGAGGCATGATCTGCCCTTAACAAAGCCAAACTGGGTAGGGTCCAATGTTTGGAGGTTCCCAATGTCTCTGTTAATGAGTTCCATGATGATGCACTCCATAGCCTTGCAGATTAGGCAAGTCAGGCTTATAGGGCGATAGTTCCCGTGGTCCGTTGTGGCTCCACCTTTGTGGAGTGGGAGTACTGTAGCTGTGTGCCACTCAATAGGTACATAGCCTGTAGAGAGGCTGAGTTTGAACAGTGTGTTTAGGTGAGGGCTTAGTTCATTCTGGAGCTCATGTAAGACACAGCCTGGGACACTGTCCTGTCCCATTGAAGCTGTATTTTTGATGGTGGATAGGTCAGTTTTAACCTGTTTGTCAGTGAATGCTAGGGCTCTTATATACACCCCAGCTGACTGTTACCTTCTCCTTATTCAAACTAGTGAGTGGGACATGAGTGTGCCTCACTATTGAGTAACCTATGATTAGTGTATTGAGCAAGATGTTTTGCCTTAAGGGATTAGATTGAGGGGCATACTCTGTAGGTGAGCTATGTGTCATGTGGTTGGTGCTGTGTTGTGGTGGTCAAGTGCATTTCTGCCTTGGAGGTCTTGCAATATTTTGGTGTGATTTGCCCTTTTATAATGAGGTACACAGAGCTGAACAATTTCCTCTACAGGCAACTATGGATCACAAGTATGGTCCGTCTGCATTGCTTTTAATATAAAGAGGAACTCTTTACTATCCTATTTCATTTGCATGTTATTATGTATACAGTTGCACATATCTTGTTGCATAGTTGGGCTTACTGCACTGGAGCATAACCCAAGCCTAACAATTGCTACTAGACTGGATCTTTCTGCTTGTGACTATTTACAGGACAGGTGCAATCAGCATACTACTCAGACTTTTAATGAGTTCTGACCAGTACCTTAAACTGAGGAAAGTTGAATAAAGGACAGTATAGTAATTATATCAAAATAACTCCAGAAGAAATGCATTGTAATAGCACCTGAAATACACGTAGGGATTACAAAGACTAGGTTAGTGGGTTGAAAGGGGTTGAAAGAAAATAATTTTTTTCTGTCACGAATAAACAAACAAAATGCTAAAAGACTGTTTACTGCCCCAAATAAGCACACAGCTGAATTCTCAGTTATATGATTTTAATGTAGAGGAAGCATTATATTCAAATGGGACAGGGGAAATAAGACTTTTTTTTTTGCTTTGAATAAAATGACCTTCATTGTCAGTTTGGGCAGGTAGAAGGATTTTCTAACCACAGTGGGAACATAATAACCAAAGGATGGGGAGCCATCACCATGGATCATAAGGAGGATACCATATATGTGGTATAGTGTGGAATTATTTATTTTACCAGAATGGACTAAACTACATTTTGGACATTAAGTGTGAGGTCATTGTCCTTGCACAAGTTGGTTGCAAAGCCTAGCCCACCATTGAGTACCTTCATATCAGTGGATGCTGGAATAACAATCCCTAGTTATAAGTGCTAAGTGAACTAGATACTTAGGATATAGGATTGTTAGTCAGAGATCTAACTTTAGAACAGAACAGGGATCAATACTAGACCTTGCAGAACCTGGCTTGTGACATTTTTACTTTCTAAGTTGGCACTTGCAACTTTGATGATGTCTTCTGCCCCAACAATCAATTTGCTATCCACAATGCTACATGAGGTTCACCAGTCCGTCAACGATGTCTGCTTGAAGAATAGTATGGAAAGCTTTACCAGGTGTAGGTATGTATACCACACTACCACCATCAAATGCTTCAGTTACCCTTGCAAGAAATTTAGAAGATTAAGAAGGCAAAACCTACCTGTAACATAACCAAATTGTTGTGTGTATAGTTAATTGATTATCAATGTCTAGATTTATGAGGTCAGAAATGATCCATTCCAAGGCTTTATGAGCAAGGCTGCTTAGACTGATGGGTCTGTAATATGTGGGGTTGGTGGTTGGACCCCCCCCCCCTTATGTATGGGCATCATGCTGGCTGTCCTCCAGGCCTCAGGGATATAGCCTGTTATAAAATTCAAGTTAAATACTTTAATAGAGGTTGCAATGGGCTGTACGTATTGTTGATTTTTAAGTTGTACGGTATATTATCAGGATTATCAGCCAGAGAAGGAAGGATGGCGATAGGCCTAAAGTTTGTGGTGTCAGTATTATTTCCACCTTTGTGGAGGGGGATGATGAAGGCAAAACACCACATGGAAAAGAAATATAATCCCTGCATGGATCTCTTTATAAGTATATATATGGGGAAGACGATGCTGTCTGCAGATAGTTTGAGGAAGGTAGGAGCTAGATCGCCATGTGTATTGCGACAAGGTATGAGTTAGAGTATGAGTCACAGTCTGCAGACACAGGCATCTTCTTGACTTGCTGTGAAATACTATTCCAAAAACATTTATCAGCTAGAAAGCATTTACTACACATTACCATTTATCCCTAAGCTAGGACTGCGGCGGTGGTGCTGTGGTAATATTGTCGCCTCACAGTATGACGTTATCCTGTTCGATTCTCAGCTAGAGCATCTTCTCTGTGGAGACATGCGTGAATGGGTGCACCTTTGTTGAAGGTTGTGTGTCAAACCAGCAACTCGGCATGTAAAAATCTACTGCCAATCATTAGCGGACCAGAGTTCCGCTGTGGCGACCCCTAACCGGGAAAAAGCCAAAAGACACAACAACAACCATTTATCCCTAAGCTGCATATGCAACATTCTCAAGAGGTGTTACCTCTCCTTCAACCCCTGCTGTTACTGCAATTTACCTTTTATCATGCATATCATTAAAGAATTTAAATGCCATTTAGTCTAAAGCTTCAGTGATGGACACATGCTAGGCCACTGTCTGCAGACACATAGGCATCCTCTTGACTTTGCTGTAATTTCCTGCTGTGAAGGACATTTCAAAACCCATTAAGCAGCTTATCAAGCATTTTCTACATATTACCATTTAACTAAGCTGCAAATGTAAGACTTTCCAGAGGTGTTAGCTCTCCTTTAACCCCTACTGTGTTGTGATTTGAAGTGAACAATAGCAAAATAATCTTCCTTTCTTTACAGTTTTCTGTCTCCAGTTGAGTATTTCCACATGAAAGACTTCTCTCACCCTCCTAACTGCCATCCTGGTATTCAACCCTTTGTCAGTCAGCTTGGCTTCATAATTGTCTGTCTCTGCTATTAAGTCCTATTCAGAGTAATCTTGTCTCTATTGTTGTCTGTCTACAGGTAAGTATTTGCACATGAAAGACCTCTCTCACCTTCCTAAATGGCTTTGTGGTACTCAGTCCTTTATGATTCACGTGGGGTTGATAGTTGTGTGTCTCGGCTTTAAAAAGGGGTGAATGTGTCAAAAAATTTAATGACAGGTTTAAACTTCAATGCATCTAAATGCTTTTTTTTCAGAGCACCACCACCCCCATAGAGGGAGAGAAAGAGAAAGAGAGAGAGACAGCTACAAATATTTAGATATACCTTACTTTTAGCACAAGTACCATATGTAATACGTTACAAGATATGCTTGTCAAGATATATGTCTGAAATTTTTTTCTAGCTGCCTCTGTTTGGGTCTGCTTATTTATGAGCATGTATGTACATATCCAATACTTGTGTGTATATCAGTATTAATGTATTTTAAAGTTGCTTAGTGTAATAAATGTATATGTATGTGTGTGTATGTCAGTGTATGTATGTACAATTTTAGTGGAAAGGGCTATATAGTGCAATAGTATTAGTGAAGAATATGTGAGGAGAAAAAGTAGCAATATGCGTACGGTTGATAGGTTCATAGGGTCAAGGGTGTGTGGCTGGATCTGACCAGGCAGGAGTAGACTATTGCTGTAGAGCAAGGGTCGCCCCTGTTGATAATGACCCGGCGAAGATGTTGCTACCTCTAGTGGGGGTAGCAAAGAGTTTCTCCAGGCCATTGTAATTTAGGAATTCCCAGAAATATGCTTTCGTCCACCAGTGGTGGCAGGGGGGTTATTACAGGAGGGATGACTGCTGCTTGCGGTGGAAAAAATAATAATCTAGAAAAATGTCAAATTGACTTATTAAAAATACAGTCTGCATAATAGTTCGGAAACTATCTCTAAAATTGCTTCCAAGCTACAACACCACATGCATATGTCTTTGAGGGTCCAGTACCACATCATGCTGCTCCCATGTGTGTGTTTTTTACCGTTGCTCACATTCTTTAGATAACTCCTGTATTGAAATTATGTCAAAACAATCTTTCCTATTCCAGCTGTAGAAACATGTGTATGTCCTGAATTACATGGCCCCCACACACTATTTGTATGCACATTATTGGAAACACATACCTGCATGTGTTAAAGTGCATGCTGATGTGACATATATCAGTTTAATTTGACAACATGTTACCTTCTAGAAGTATGCAGTAGGCAGGCATGATAAGGGATCAGTTGTAAGAAGGTGACTGCATACATATGGAATCATATCTCACTGACTTACTTTGTGAGCCTAGATAGTGTTTTGGCTGTAGCGGACATATGCTTTTGACACCTGGCCGTGACCCATCTACTGTTGATAATAGTTTTTTGGACACATAGCCAGATTCTTACTACTGTGAGATGCAGTGTCTAACTACAGACTTGGCCTGTTGCTGGTTTGTGGGTTTCTAATATTCCCTTTCAACACTGTGTGCCAACAGATGATGATTTTCATGTGTAGGAAGGCAGCCTGTATTAACTGTAAATGAAGAGACTGGATTTTTGCGTTGAGAAAGCAGTGTGCCACTATAAGAAGGATATCATTTGTCAGGGACATAAATGCAGAACAGTTTGTAATAGTATTCCTTTCAATTCCTTCAGTGTGGGTACTGTGATGGAACCAGATAAATGCACAGTGCAGCAAGGCATGCAGATGGAAGTTCAGTATTGTATATAGTTTGAGTTGAGCTGATTTCTCTTTTTTACTGCTCAGACCGTAATGGTCACAGTTCTGGGTTGTTAACACCATGATCTGTGTTGGTTTAAGTGTCCCTCAGAGACCTCTCCAGGTATGGATATGTGGCCATTCCTACGTGCACTAGTCATTGAGAAGAGCTGTTGCAATAGGAGCCCAAAATCTGTGGCAAAGTGAGTCAGAAATGCAGGTGTCCTGGGTCGGGAAAAGAGGCTTGCAGTGGGATGGTCTGCTATGCCTGCTGTGTGAGAAAAATGGCAAAGGTGAAAAACCAGATATATTAGTACTGCATCTGGGAGGAAATGACCTGACCACATGCCTCCTTGTGGATCTGAAAGTGGAAATTATGACAATTTTGTTGAGACTGCTTACATGGTGGCCTAATCTCCATATTGTATGGTCAGACATCATACAAAGAATGGATTGGAAGGGCGCACGTAGCATCAAGGCCATTGAAAAAATGAGAAGACTGCACAATAGCTTCATGTGGGGACAGATGGAGCTGTGCAAAGGATCTGTGATTCACCATACCACTATAAATGCTAGGTTGCCAGAGTTATACCGGTTTGACTGTTTTCACCTTAGTGACAGTGGACTTGATATATTTATATGTCATTTGAGAGAGTCTGTACTATTTGCGAAAACAAGGGTGCACAGTTGTGCTTGTTTGTAAATAAATGTGCTGACCAAGCATGCAAGAAAATGTGTTTGACTGGTTATTGTATGTGTTTGTCTGGAGTGATACAAGTAGTCAGTCCATAGGTCAGTACACAGCAATGTGACATAGCCACAGGCTTGATAACAAGTGTAATATAAAAAACACTAAATGTACTCTTGGGTCTGTCTCAGTTGTCATGGCTAATGAGGTGGGGGCAAGGAAAGCTCTGGTACCAGTTGAGGGGTGAAGATCAATATGTACCATGGGTATTACATTGACCCTACTGACAATTTTATACTGCATGGTGCCAGTTGAGGGGTGAAGATCAATATGTACCATGGGTATTACATTGACCCTACTGACAATTTTATACTGCATGGTGCCAGTTGGGGGGGGGTGAAGATCAATATGTATCACGGGTATTGCATTGACCTTACAAACAATTATATACTGCATGGCATGTGTTGAACATTTACCTACCAAGTGAGTGTATTGCTTCCACAAGAGCAGAAATCATTTGTATATGACCCAATTTGCCTCTATTTTTTGTATACCGAGACTGTTGTGGATAGCACACCTACTGTTTCTATCAATTTGAATATGCTTCCTGGTAAATGGTGGACTACACATCCCCTATGTTTACAGCCAGTACTCACTGATCATTACTTTTGTTAGGGAAATTGAACACTGGCATCAATGCATCCAGCCAACAGAGTTTCTGAATGAGCCTTTCCATTAGTAACTGGCGGCATTCAGTTGACTCTGAAATCTGTCAAGAGCTACCCTGAATGTTGCTAACCAAATGGGTTATAATGTGGTATATGTTGTTCTGGCACTAACACTACTAGTTACAATGTTATTAACTCTGCTTGACAGGAAATCAATGCGGCGAATACCTGGAACTGTTGCATAGGTTAACTATAGGTGAATGTCAGAGTACAGGTAAATGTCCTGATGCACGGTTGAGTAACTGTTTCCTTTTTTTTTTTGTGTTTGGCATGTACGACAAACATCTATAACTGGCATATGACATCACTGCATGCCTTTCCTCCGTTATTGCCTACTCAGCCGTACATAAACATTTGACGCTTAGCATCACCTACTCTGTTCAGAAACAGCACAGTTTCCCTACCCATTTAATATCTCTGCCAGTCCATCATAGACTCCATGAAGTTACGTTTCTGTCAAACGGAATAAATTGATTATAGCAACAGTACAAGGATATGACTGTTTCACCATCATCTTCTGACTGGTAATTGTGCTTCATATTCTGAGTGGTAATTGTGCTTTATATTTTGAGTGGTAATTGTGCTTCAAAGTAAAAGTGATACTGTAACTATTTGTATTGTGCTGTGCAGTCAGTACATGCATTAGCCAAATGTGAATTCACAGTGTAGATGAAGTCTACTTGTCTATGGTAAAACTTGCAGAGTACATGAAACTTTTGTCGCAAGTTTCATCAGCTTACACATGTCATGTATCCCTGTTCATGCTTAAAATGTGGTATGCTTCCGCAGTGATTGAAATTGGGAAATGCCATGCATCTCTGCTCTGCTACTGGATTGATGTCATGTTTTACTGGACAATGTGTTGCTTTCTGCACTTCACAGAATTATTTGGCGTGATGTTTGGGATGAATATGCACGGTCCAGTTCCTTTCAGTTTTGAACCTGAATATGCACCGGGAGAAAAAAGACCAAAATGATGCTGAGATAGCAGTGGAAGCAGTGATGTAGAAGCACATGAAGAGAACACCGAGATCATGACTTGGTGCACGTGTGAAAAGTGTGTTTTAATGAATACCCCACATGAATGCTACTTCTGTGTATTGTGCCATCGAACATGTGCTAAAATTGCTCAGCTTGAACTTGCTGTTCAGCCAGTGTACATCATTGATCACACAGACTTTGAAATAGCATGCCTAACCCCAGTTGTACTAGAACTGATTCTGCGGTCAATGCACTATGTTACAACGCGATCATGCAACATACAGTGGACCAATAGGTAAGAGAGTAGTGTCTAATTTGAAAGATGGTTGCTGTTACAGCACATAAATCCTCTCAGCTGAAATTTACGTGGGTGGTATATCTTACCTTGCACTGTATGAACATTACTTTTTAGAACAACACCAATTATGTCAGTTTAACTTTCATAGCCAGAGGAAAGCATGGTGACTTCCTTTCCAGCTATTATAGGTAAATGAGTAGTTTGTGGTAAGACATTGGTAACTTAATGTAGAAAGGTGTAAAATTTATGCTGCAGTCGAACGTTGAGGTATTAGAGTCAGGTTGGAAAATATCCGTTATCTTGATTCCTGTGATATTGAAGAGTTGTATGTTGGCCAATGTTTGTTGCAGGTAGTCCACACAAACATGTCGTAGTCCTAACTAGAAATGTGAAAAGAACAGTTTGTGATACTTGTGATGAATTCATGATGAGGTGTAAGTTGCTATAACAGATGTTGCGATTTGACAGGTTGTACCGCATGATGGCTTATGTGCTATGGATTTTTGAAAATTGAAGACTGGGACTTGGGAACAGAGCTGTAATTCCGGCATGTGTAGTGTCACGTATACGACAAACATTTCCTGAAGACGACAATGAATATGTAGGTTTCCTGCCTTTTGAAGGGTTTTGTGTATACCCGGAGTAACTGACATACATTGGTGTAATGGAAGTTGAATGGCTATTCAGTGTCTATAATGGACACTGGAGCATTATGTTTCTCTGCTATAAGGATGTCTATAAATTGTAACATGTCATGTGCTTGTCTATGGCAATAAAAGTTAGAATTCTTTGGAAATTGTTTTGACTTACGATTATTTGAAGCAGACTGTGTGAATAACAGATGTACTGGAAAGGTAAATATGGATTAGTCATATTTCTTTGTAAATACTGACTTTTGGTGTACAGCATGTATTGCACGCAAGTTGTGCATTGTAGGTAATGTGTGGTATGCTTGATGGCAGTGTATGCAATAGAGCCAATGATGGTCCTGCCATACATCATGTCACCAACCTAGATATGGGTAATAATGCCTTATCAGACCATGGCTCTGGGTCATGACGATACTGGTAATAGTTGAGACTGTGGACTTGTATAGCTGATGCCTCCCTAAGTACACTGCTGTACTGAGTCAATGAAGTTCACTACTGATGGGAAATGTGTCCGTGTCCATAATGTCGCATTGGACATGACACATTCACTCTAGACATAATCCAGACCCATTTTACGGTGGAGTGTCCTGTGATCTACATCTGTGAGGTAAATTGAACATTTTCAATATGTTTCTGAAGTCAGACACAAGTTATGACAAGTGTAACATCATTGTTACATCTGTACTGGCATTGTATGATGACTTGATACTGCACTACTGAGCATTTATCGCCGATTGACAGAAGGGGTTATGGGAGGTCGCGAAGTGTGATTGTCATCGCCTACTGTGATCTTGTCCTTGCTGTAATATGTGAATGCACACACAAGTCAATCATGGCTGAGAGATCATGGATGTGAAATATTGTAGACACAATGTGTAGTACAAACGTATTAACAATTCAGGTTGTGTGAGTGTGTTGTAATGGTCAGTCAGGCTGCTAGAAATGATGGTGCTTTATATGCAGGCCAGTAAAAAATTGCCAAGGCATTTAGTTACTCTGCGATTATGACCAAATCACTGAGATAGGCTTAGTCCAGCTGTATTACTAAAGCAAGATTACTGAAGGTAGTTAACTGAAACCTATGGTTTCGAAGGGCTACTGTTCAAGAGCGAGCGATATGAAGTGGTCAAGTATACACACACCCAGACTGACCACCACAAAATAAGTTGTGGTTTGTAACATTTTAAGTAGACCTTGTGGTGAGTACATGGCTGGGTGTATTCCACCAAACTGTTATACAGCCATAGTACATCTTACGTTTCTGTGAAGGTGTAGTCAGGGACATTAAAGTTTTTTTGTATAAATGAGCTCATCTAACAATCAGTTTTGATTTCTATTTACAGATAGCCATATGTTGCATTGCAGCACTGAAATATATTTTGTTTAAAGTTCTTAGATGCAGCCAATATTTAGTCTATTACAGTACATTTGTGTGTAACTTTTCATTCGATAACTGCATGGATTTATATATAATTTTTATTTATTTTTTATTAGGTTAATCAGTATTCTCCACAAGGATTTGACAGAATGCCGCAGTGTTTGGCCTATGGCTGCCAGACCAGAAGAGGATGCATGCCTGATGGTATGTCATTCCACCAATTTCTGCGGAATGCACAACTGTGCACACTGTGGGTGCATCGATGTGGAACAGATGCTGGTGACATTCGAGAATTTGTTAAGGTGGAGATAATGAGCAACCCCCCCAAAGCATTACCTGTGCTCGCATCACTTTGAAGAAGACATGTTTGAGTTAGACTATCGATTTGAATTGATGCCAGATTCCAAGAAACCACGTAGACCTCATCGTATATTGAAGGCCAATGCACTACTAACGTTGTTTGACTTTGCCCAAAAAAACATACAGAATACTTTGGTGCAACGTATTGATCGGAATATGTGAAGAGAGGTATGTCTGCTTTTATAGTAACAACTACTATTAAAAGATGTCAGGACACTAGTGTCCAACGATCAGTATTGAGGAAGCAAGCTTAAAGACCATTAAGCAATACCAGGCTTGTATATAGTCACTCTAAGGGTGATGTCAGTTATGAGTTACATACTGAAGTTCATGTGAAATATCACAACATTATCTGTAGTCTAAAGTCAGGTGGAGATACAGAGAATGTTCTTAACTATTTGATTGTATTTGTACTACATCAGTGGTGTGCACAAATATTACTGTTGTATTTGTGACCTAAATGGTGTGCAGAAATGTTACTGTTGTAGATGCACTTGCAAGTGCATCAAGATCACTGGGTGAATTAAAGGTTACAGTGTAGTATATGAAGTTGTTCTCCTGTATTTTGCAGATTGTGGAGGACCTGCTGTCAGAACCACTGCCCGTACAAGAGCATTTGGAGGAGATAGCCAGAAGCAGTAATATGCAGGTAAATCAAATCAGTTGCATCAGGCAAAAGTACACTTGAAATTAGCCTATGCACTCCATTTTAAATTTTTTGCAGAAAGGTGTACAAGTAAGGCATCAGTACAATGCATTATTACATTTGTACTGCAATGATAGTGAGAAATTTCATTAGTAGATAACTGGGAAATAGATATGTGACTGACTAGGGTACAGTTGACTAATAGTTGTACATCTCTGTGAGTATCAGTTAGACTCCACACGGGCTTGGAAGTATGAGTAGTTAAATCTTAATAAGATGTGAATTTACAGGATGGATGTTCTGATGACCCAAAAGTTAAGGTGATAAGAGTCTTGTCACTAACACTTTCCTGTAATGTCATTTTGCATGTAGAGATGACTGAAGCAGGAGGGTGTGTAGGACTCTTTTTGTGTGAAGAGCTCATGCAGAAGTAATGTGTATTACAAAGGAGAAGTTGCACAATCATGGGTACAAAGTCACACAACTTTGGAAAAACATTTGAGTATGGTCCACTTTGGTAGAAGAAGGTACACAACCAGATGGCACTGACACATTCTACAAAACTAAAGGGTGTGTATACATTAAAGGACAGCCATGATACATCAATGTCTAACTCTTAATTATTCTCTATTTGGCTTAACAGCAGCATGCATCAGTTTTGGAGCATGAGGATCGCTGTGAGGGAACGCAGATGGACGTCACTGAGCAGAATACCAATGTGTACATGGAATCAGACATACATCCTACTTATGTAAGTGATATGTACCAATTAGTACATCAGCGAAATAGCAGATGATCAGTGTACAGTGATTCCTTTTGGTTGTGATTCAGTTGTCACCCTAGTCTCTTTCGGGTTTTGCAGTGGACTTTTGGATTACATCACTTGGCACCTAGGGCCATCATTGTAGCACTTTGTCCATGGTCAGCTTGTCCCGGGAAACAGAGCAGACAGTATGCAAAAATTAAGAAGGGATATGGCACAGACGAGTGTAGCATAGCTGCATGTGTCCGATGTATTTAGAGTAGCAATTTCACAGGTGCGTTTCTCTTGAAATTGTTTGGCTGGTAGGACACAATGTCAGTCTGAGGACATGGCAGACCACTGTATGGAAGCTTAAGTAGAAATTGTAAATCAGGTGTGATATGCAACCAGAAGTGCAGGTGTTTGAATGACCATGTTAGAAAGACTGTGACGCCAGACATCTATTATAAGGCTTAGTGTTTGTGATGTATTTGTAAATGGCCACCACAGCACAAGCATTACAAGCATGAATGCCCCTCAAGTTATTGTCACAGCACATCAGTTCGTAACACGATTGTCATGATTCATTCCAACATACCTACACTGACCTGTGGCAGTGAAAAGGTTCTTTTTTAGGCATGAAAATGCTGCAAGGCTTTTTATGTACTCAGCCTTATTGTGTATGCTAATTGTAATGTATGACAATCAGTTTTGAGATATACTGCTAAGGATGACTATACTATGTATTCTAAACAGGTGGAGATGGAACTTGGACCAGTCTGCACAGAGGTCATTGTGGACAACAGTGAGGTAATGATTAGCAGATTGAGAAAAACAGATAAGTTGAAGAACAAGTCCTGTCAGACCCAAAATATGCTGACTGCAGTAAGTGTTGGAATACAGGCAAATATACCAGAAACTAGTAGTAACACGTCTGAAGTAAAGTTGATCCAAAGCCATAATGTTGCTATTCAATTTCCAGAAATAGTAGTGCAAACATTTGTAGATCGCAATTACAGTAAGGTGTCAAAATGCACACAGAAGAGAAATGCTTTGCAGCCAAGCACAGAAGAGGATGTAGGTCATACTAATGTAGAGAGTGCGAGTAATCATCAGTCAGTGGTACAATCCTGCATTGAAGCAATGCAATCATCATTCAGTGGTACAGTCCTGCATTGAAGCAGTGTAATCATCATTCAGTGGTACAGTCCTGCATTGAAGCAGTGTAATCATCATTCAGTGGTACAGTCCTGCATTGAAGCAGTGTAATCATCATTCAGTGGTACAGTCATGCATTGAAGCAGTGTAATCATCATTCAGTGGTACAGTCCTGCATTGAAGCAGTATAATCATCATTCAGTGGTACAGTCCTGCATTGAAGCAATGTAATCATCATTCAGTGGTACAGTCCTGCATTGAAGCAGTGTAATCATCATTCAGTGGTACAGTCCTGCATTGAAGCAGTGTAATCGTCATTCAGTGGTACAGTCCTGCATTGAAGCAGTGTAATCATCATTCAATGGTACAGTCCTGCATTGAAGCAGTGTAATCATCATTCAGTGGTACAGTCCTGCATTGAAGCAATGTAATCATCATTCAGTGGTACAGTCCTGCATTGAAGCAGTGTAATCATCATTCAGTAGTAGAGTCCTGCATTGAAGCAATGTAATCATCATTCAGTAGTAGAGTCCTGCATTGAAGCAATGTAATCATCATTCAGTAGTAGAGTCCTGCATTGAAGCAGTGTAATCATCATTCAGTAGTAGAGGCCTGCATTGAAGCAGTGTAATCATCATTCAGTGGTACAGTCCTGCATTGAAGCAGTGTAATCATCATTCAGTGGTACAGTCCTGCATTGAAGCAGTATAATCATCATTCAGTGGTACAGTCCTGCATTGAAGCAATGTAATCATCATTCAGTGGTACAGTCCTGCATTGAAGCAATGTAATCATCATTCAGTGGTACAGTCCTGCATTGAAGCAGTGTAATCATCATTCAGTGGTACAGACTTGCACTGAAGCAGTGTAATCATCATTCAGTGGTACAGTCTTGCATTGAAGCAGTGCAGGTCCAAGAAGAAAATGAGGGCAGCATGTGTAGTGTCAACAGTAGTGAGGATTGTATGTCTGAAGGAAGTATAGCAAATATGGGTAATGTGAATCTGGAAGACCCAGACTGGGGAGAATCCTCAATAAGCATGTCTCAGTCTGAGGCAGATGATTCATTCCAGGAATTGTCAGAGGAAGAAGACATTGTAGGACAAAAAAAAATTCATTGTTTTTGAGGCATGCCTCGATAACTTGTTGATGAAACTTATATGCCCAGTGTGCAGGGCAGCAGCTTGTGAAATTGAGAAGAAGACCATACTTGGAACTTTTGTTTGTGTTAAAGTGTCCTGCTTTAATGGACATGAAATTCTAAGCTGGGAAAGCCAACCACTGCTTGGTCGAATGCCAGCAGGCAATCTAATGAGTGCTGCCACGTACTGTTTAGCGGTACTACTTACGCACACATATCAAGGTTTTGTGCCTACATAGGTGTAGAATTCATAGGAAAGACGACATACTACGACATACAGAGCCAATATATTTTCCCAGTTGTGCAATTCCATTGGCACGAGCAGCAGAAGGAGCTGTTGAAGGATGCTGAAGGGAGACTGATAAGGTTAGGTGGTGATGGACGCTGTGACAGTCCCGGATTTTCCGCTAAGTACTGTACCTACTGTATGATGGATTTAGATACAGGATACATACTGGATGTTGTTGTGGAGCAGGTCTGTGAAGGGGTGGCATCAGTGGGACTTGAGAAGATAGGTTTTGGGAGGTGCATGAGAAATTTAATTAGTAAGGGTGTGAGTATCGGAGTAATAGCAACAGATAGGCATTGGGGTTTAGCATCACTAATGCATACTCAATTTACTGATATTGATCATCAGTTTGTAATTTGGCACATGTGCAAAAGCATTCGAAAAAAAATTATGCTGGCTGCCAAACAGAAAGGACAAGAGGATTTACTGCCATGGTGCCGCAGTATTTGTAATCACTTGTGGTGGTGTACAGCAATGTGTGAGGGTGATCCAGTATTACTTATGGAAAAATGGTTGTCCCTGTCATGTCATGTGATTGACCAACACAGCTGGGGGGGGGTGCAACCAAATATGTGAAATGTCCACATGAAGTACCAGTCCCTCGTGGGACTGATAAGAAATGGCTAGAGGAAGGAGGGGAGTGCCACAGTGCACTGCATAAGATTGTAAGTAACACACTGTTTATAAAGATCTGAAGCAGACGACAAAGTTTTGTCATACTGGCAATCTGGAGGTATTCCATGCATTGCTGTGTCATTACTGTCCAAAGTTAGAGCACTTTAGCTATGGAGGCATGAAAACAAGAACAATGTTAGCTGTCTTGGACCACAATGCAAATCAAAATAGGGAGCATTTAGTTATTAGATGCCCCTCTAGTCGCTCTGGGCCAGTTGGTGAAAAGAGATACAGAACAGTGTATCCCAAAGCCAAGCAGGAGTGGATAGCAAAGCCTATATTTGAAGGTAGGAAGTATGACTACATCTATGACCTCACGATGAATATAGTGTCTGCCAAGACAGGTAGTCTGAGTGTGGAGCCAATGCAAGTACTAGAGCTGCCCAGAAACATAGCTAGATCTGAGCGGCCAGAGAAAAATACTGTGATTGCATGGTTACAGTCCTGCTTCTGCAGTAAGTCGTAAGGTACATGTAAAAAAAATTTACAGTTATGACTATTTGCTAACTAACTGAGTCCAGGGTAAATTAAGGATAAGTTGCTTGTCATGTGCGTATGTGAAAAGAACCAAATTTTTAGGCAGTGCCATTGGTACATATTAAGTACAAAACAGTATCAGATAGTCTGTGAAACTTTGACAGCAGCGGCCTATCTGACTACTGTCACTCAGTACAGAACAAAATCCTGGTAGAAGCACCACTATTGAAAATATGAGAAATGGTAGAGTGCGTCAAGCTTCATATTTCTTTGGTAAACAGTCATGGTGAGGCAGTTACAGAAGTAGATGTTAACTCGTTTATGAAAGTTAAATGTAGCTGTTGGATGGGATGGGCCATTGAATTTGTGTCGCATGCATTAAATTGTAGGCAGGGCATTTATTGAAAGATTATGTGAGAAACAGAGTCATTCTGCGAGACTGACAGAAGTGACCAATCTGAATAGTGTCACTCAGTATAGTAACTTCTTTGATTTCCTGTCCTTGCCTATTTAAGTGGTACAGTGTGAAATATTTTCTGCTTAAAAACCTCAGCTTTGGCCAGCTAAGGACTTGCTGTATTCAACTGGACGTATAAGAGAATTTAAGTACCTTTATCTGCTCTTTTTTTTTTAAAAAAATACAGTATTTAAATTGATTTTAACTGTGTGGAAGGAATATTAACTGAACTGGAAGTTAGTCATTGTTTGCTGAACTTTGTTATTTGCTAGTAATTACAGGTGTGGGGGTAGTCACATTCTTTGATTTCCTGTCCTTGCCTATTTAAGTGGTACAGTGTGAAATATTTTCTGCTTAAAAACCTCAGCTTTGGCCGGCTAAGGACTTGCTGTATTCAACTGGACGTATAAGAGAATTTAAGTACCTTTATCTGCTCTTTTTTATTCAAAAAAAATACAATATTTAAATTGATTTTAACTGTGTGGAAGGAATATTAACTGAACTGGAAGTTTTGACTCTGCTCTTCAGTTAGTCCCACCCACCCTGCCTGTTTTTGTTTTGGTGTTAATCTTAGTGGCCTTGCAACTGCCCGCCCCTCTTGTAAATTTGTGTTTGGATACTCCTTCTGGGCCCATCTCATTTGCTCACTCAACTGAGTGCAGTGAGATCATATTCTGATTTCAGGCACTCCTACTGTGTACAAAGAGAGCATCTGTGAAACAGAAAAAAAAAAAAATTTAAGCTTGTTTCCTGCCTTTCCTGTTAAGTGGTATAGACTATTTGTAGGCTTCTGAGCCCCCAAGCCCTTCTGTGTTGGATGGAAGCCTTCTAGCTTATTTTTTTTTTCTTATAACTAGCCAGTTTTCTAGTTTCAGCACTCAAATCTGTTTCTTTGATCTCAGCACTTATTCAGAAAAAAAAAAAAATTTCATCTGCTTTTACTGTACTTGTGTTTCTACCTACTTTTTTTACTTTTGCATCATCTTAAAAGTACTCAATTGTATTTATTACTGCTTGGTGTAACTCATTCTAAGCCTTTTGGTTTAAACACTTGGGCTTCGGACCAGTTGTTTTGCACTGGGAGGGTTTGTGGTCTGCACTGTTGTGGCAGAACAGGTAGCTTACATCCTTCTAGGTTGGGAACTGCTGATTTGAGGGCTCAGTGTCTGTTATTCTAAAAGTGTACTAATTCTGGTTTAAGCACTTGGTCTTTCAGGCCAGTTATTTTACATTAAGAGGGTTCGTGGTCTGCACTCTTGTGCTAGGAGAGGCTGGACTCTGCCCTTCTGAGCTGGGAATTTCTGGTTAAAGGCTTATAGTGCATGCATATCTGAACTGCTTCTTACTGAAGTTGGTGTGCCTTGTTTGCTGTGGCATAGACTGGATTCGGGCCTGCTGGATCTAGCTTTGTTTGTGTAACTTGAGCACTAATCCAGGCATTCTCTAAAGTATTCAATTGTATTTATTACTGCTTGGTAGTAACTTGAATAAAGTGTAGATATCATTCTAAGTTTTTTGGATTAAGCACTTGGGCTTCAGACCAGTTGTTATACATTAGGAAGGTTTGTGGCATGCACTGTGGTGGCAGGACAGGTAGCTTTCATCCTTCTAAGTTGGGAACTGCTGATTGAGAGCCCAGTGTCTGTTATTCTTAAAGTGTATTAGTTCTGGTTTAAGCACTTGGGCTTCAGGACAGTTATTTTACATTAAGAAGGTTTGTGGTCTGCACTCTTGTGGGAGAAGAGGCTGGACTCTTCCCTTCTGAGCTGGGAATTTCTGGTTAAAGGTTTATAGTGCCTGAATATTTGAACTGTATCTTACTGAAATTGGTACACCTTGTTTGCTGTAGCATAGACTAGATCCAGGCCTGCTGAATCTAGCTTTGTTTATATGCTTGTTGTTTGTTCGCTTGTTATTTCCCTGGAACGCTAATTCCACCTAATATGTGGCTTCTCAGCGCTTCTGTGGATCACTAGTGATATCTGCATTGCTTACTGTACTTATTTCCTTGTTTCACTTGAAAGAAAGTTACTGTTTGTCGTTTTTGCATTTAAGTTACCTGTAACACATTGCACTTAAGTTACCTGGCACTTGCTCACTAAAGCAATTATATAAGTCAGCACTAAAAATTAAAAGCACTACACCCTCACTCCCCACTGGCCCTGGTTTTCAATTATTAAGGAATTCACAATATTATTCTAGCATGTCCAAAGGTGAGTTGTCAATCTCCTCTCCAGTCCAGCTGGTGAATCTGGGAATCTTGAGGCAATGTTACAACTGCCTCATGTACACAGACAACCCTCTCCTCCTCCCAACAAATTCCAACACATGTGAGAGATGCAACCATATAGCCAAACTGGAGGCTAAGCTCTCTCAACTCAGTACTGGCATAACCATTCAGAGGAGAAGAAAACCACACTCACTACAATTCCAGTCTCACATAGACCTACCACGACAGCAAACCAAACACATAATCACACAAAAACATACTCGGAGGCTCTAAATAAAGATCTGCCAAAGCAGCAGAGACCTCCAAAGCAGACACCCAAGCAGCCGCTACCCCAAAACAAAACACGTGCAACACATATCTCACAAAGCCAGTGTGCCAAACAGTCACAGCCCTTAAGACTAAACAACACACCTGATACACTTGTAATAGGTGACTCTATCATCAGGCACACTGACGTCCCGCTCACCAGGCTGAACAAGGAGAGGGTCACGGTGAGCAGCCTGTCGGGCGCTAGGATCCGCCACATAACACAAGCACTCAGGTCACTCCAAGGCAAGTACAAATATGACTCAGTCATTGTCCATGCTGGTGTGAATGACCTGAGACGTACCTCCCTGGACTACATGAAAAGAGACATAAAGGAGCTCTCTGAGCATGTAGCCCAGGCCGGTATGACCCTGACCTTGAGTAGCATCTTACCCTCACCAAGAATGATGCCACAGTATGAAGACAAGATGATCAATTTCAACAATTGGCTTAAGTACTGGTGTCATTCAAAGGGTATCCAATGCCTGTCAGCTTGGGATGATATGCTCGACAAGCCACGATGCTTCGCTAGGGACAGCTTGCAACTGTCACCCCTGGGCTTTCGGATATTGGAAAAGGCTCTTGCTACCCCCATAGTGCCTTTTTTAGGCAAGGGTCAAAAGACAAACCCACCTCCATAGGTATCACAAGGGATAAGAAACTAAGAGTAATGCTACTCAATGCCAGCAGTCTAAACCTCAAGATGCACGCACTCTAAACTCTCCTTAGCATGGAGAACATCGATATCTGTGCAGTAACAGAAACCTGGTTCAGGGCTCCCGAGAGCACCCCAGCACTACCAGGTTATACCTCATACCATGCTTTTCGGCCCCAAAACTTGGACCGAACCACAAAAGGAGGGGGAGTATCGATATTCATCAAAGATACCCACACCTCCACGTTGGTGGCAAAGCACGAAGCATCAGAGACTATCCATGTGCAACTAACAGTGGGTAAAACTGCCTTCCAGTTTATAGCCTGCTACAGACCACCCTCCCAAACCCAGGAACCCCACTCGGCCTTCCTGAGAACACTGGAAAATATGAAGGTCTCTCCAAACACTATTATATTGGGCGACTTCAACTACCCAAACATAGACTGGGAGCATTACACTAGCTCTAACACCCTAGCCCAAAGGTTCCTAGAATTTATAAACTCAAATGCTATGGAACAACTTGTTACCACTCCCACAAGAGGGGAAAACATACTGGACCTGATCATCACCAACATGGGGACTCTATGCTCCAGACCAGAAGTGTATCCCTCACTGGTAAGATCAGACCATAAACTAATCTCACTGGATATCCACATCCTGATCCCACCCCCTGCCCAGAAAACCACAGTGAAAAACTTCTCTAAAGCAAATTTCACACTCCTCAAAACTGAGGTGGAATCCTTCAAAGCCCCTGGGCCTGTGGAAAATACGGCCCAGACTGCAGAATCCCTTATAAACGCATTCTATGAACACCTTCAGGAATGCATGGATCATGCGATCCCAAATAAAACCAAGACCCAATCCTCCAAAGGCAGACATACTGTCTGGTGGACCCCAGCCATAAACAAACTATACAATAGAAGGAGGAAGCTACTAAATGATAGAGCAAAATCCCAAAAAGGGAAGGCATCACTGATCAGTATTAGCAAAAAACTACGGGCACACATAAAATTGTCTAAGGCCAGCTTCGAGAGAAAAATTGCACAGGACACTAAGGATAATCACAAGGCTTTCTTTAGTTATGTTAGGAACCTGGGTGGTAATTCCCAGATATGCTCAGAATTAGTCCAAAATAACAAAAAATACACCGAACCCACAGACATTGCCAACATCCTAACTGACAGGTTCAGCGCAAACTTCTCCCCCCCTCCCCACCAAAAGGGCAAATATCTATCCCAGCAGAGTGCTGCCCCCCTGACATCTCAGATGCTCAGGTAAGAGCCACCCTCTCCAAAGTAAAAAACACAGCATCAATGGGACCAGACGGTGTCCCGGGCTGTGTCCTACATGAACTCCAAGAAGAGCTAAACCCAAACATAAAACTTCTTTTCAATCTCAGCCTTACTACAGGATATGTGCCCAAAGTGTGGCGTACAGCAACAGTGGTCCCTCTCCATAAAGGTGGTGCCTCAATGGATCCTGGAAACTATCGCCCCATAAGCCTGACTAGCTTGGTCTGCAAAGCTATGGAAAGGATCATCATGGACCTCATAAATAAAGATATTGGGAACCTACAAACACTGGATCCTACCCAGTTTGGCTTTGTTAAGGGCAGATCCTGCCTCTTAAACCTGGTTGATTTCTTTGAAACAGTCACCAAGGCCATTGACGAGGGGAAGGTGGTCCATACAGCCTACCTGGACCTCGCAAAAGCCTTCGATACAATACCCCACTCGGGCATTATAGATAAGCTCACCAGCTTAAATATAAACCCCTATGTCACTAGATGGATTGCAAATTGGCTCAAGGACAGAACCCACATGGTTAGAATTGCTGGAGCCATGTCAGACTACAAACCAGTTACAAGTGGTGTCCCACAAGGCTCAGTCCTGGGACCTCTCTTGTTCGGTATATATTTCTCAGAGGTACAGGCCAACACGGAAGGACTGTGGCTGACCAAGTTCGCAGATGACTGCAAACTGGGTGCCATAATCGACTCTCCAGCTGACACAAGCATCCTCCAAAAGGGCCTCATAGAAACAGACAACTGGTGCCAGAGCCATGGCCTCAAGCTAAATGCCAAAAGTGTATAGTCATCCCTTTGGCAAAAACAAAGTGCACACAAATTACCACATAGGTGGTAATCCATTAAGTACAGAAGAAGTAATTAGGGACCTGGGGACCCAAGTTGATAGCAATCTCTCATTTGACAACCACGTGGCCAAAGTGGTTAGAAAAACATTTTATATAGCCCACCTAATCATGAAGGGATTCACATCTAGATCAGGGGACGTCATCGTGCCTCTTTACTCATCCCTCATCAGGCCCATAATTGAGTACAATGCCCCTTTTGGGATGTACCTTACCAGACACCTGCAACAACTGGAAAGACCCCAAAAGTAACTCACCAAGAGGATCAAAGGGCTCAAACAGATGCCATATGCTGCCCGGTTAAAGAAACTCCAGCTCTACTCAGTGGCATACCGCCTGTTCAGAGACAATCTGTACCTGATGTATAAAGCCATGTCCAACCCGGAATTAATGTACATGCTGCACCTCAGAAAATCCAAATCCCATCGAGCTATGCGCTCGAGAGACTTGAACCTCAGCACTGAAATAAATAGGACATGCTGGAGGGACAGATTCATAACCCAGAGGCTCCCTTCACTCTGGAATAAAATCCCAGTCCAGGTTAGACAGAGTCCCTCATTGACTCTCTTCAAGAGGAATCTTGATGAGTGTAAGGGAGATCATAGGTTTACCCCGGGTATCACTTCTGTGTCACTGTTAGACAGAGGCACAGTATACTAACCTCGAAAAAGGGCATAGCAAAATAAATTTAAAATGGGTGGCGAAAGCCAAACACATTCTGGCTAGGCTTATAAATGCCATAGGGCAGATAGCCTAGTATGAACCTATGAACCTATAAACCTATGAACTAATGTAGGAAGAAGCATTACTAGTGATAATTTGTGAAGTGGTTGAGTCCCTCAAGCTTTATATGTCCTTTGAAAGTGACAGAATCTGATGTTAACTCATGTTTGAAAGTTTAATGAAGTTGGTGGATGGGATGGGGAATTCAATTTGTGTCACTTGCACTGTATCAGCTAAAGTTAGTCTTGGTTTTCAGCCACTTTTACCCGTTTTTACGGTGAATGCTTGTATCGCTTTGAACATGGGTGGTATGGGTTAGAAAAATAGGGACTGGCCTTAGCTAATGATATGCAACCTGTTATATTTCAGGTGACATGTCAGTGTATAGTAGCTGAAAATGAGTTGTCTGAGTGGGTATTAGTATATACAGAGCAACAGCTTATCCATGTAAAGTGTGTATGCATATAATGGTGTCATTTTTTCCAATGGTTCTCTCTCGTCTATGAGTCCTGGTGATTGAGAAAAGGTGATGTGAAAGTTGGGTGATCCATTTTCCGGTAATGAAATCTTTGCTGTCATGAACCTTGCTGGAGAGAACCGTCCAAGTGACGATGGAAATGGTATTTGACATGGATGCCAGAATTACCAGGCTGACAGCAAAGGTGGGTATCACAGGTGATTTTACAGCATGCAAGAAGTAAGGATTAAGTCATACATAAGTGTTTTATCTGTAACCTAACAGTATGTGTTATTGATGTTCATTTACAGGTGATGTGAATGTGGAGAGCTCAACTGAAGAAATATAACCTGAATGAAGTGAAAGTATCGGAAGAGTACTCATGGTAAATATTGCACAAAGGAAATATTACAGCCAAGGTAAGTGTGATTAAGTTAATAACAATAGCCCTTGAAGCAAAGATGACAGCTCATAAGCGAGTTTGAAAGGTAGACAATGCTCATACTTGTTAGTGAAAGGAACTGTCATGATAGCGTGTTATACATGATTGTTTTCTTTATGGTGAAGGAATTATGTTGGAGCAAGAGTGGCATTGGTTCTAGGTTGCCATATTCAAAGTGGTTATAGTGCGAAGATAAAATGTATAGTGATAACAGCATTCAGGAATACCAGCTGGAACAGGTTTCAGCTCACTGCACATTGCTGGACATGAACACTGCAGAGGCATGATGTACCAAGGATGATGGACATTGAGACTGTGACCCATGAGAGGGATGGTTGTTGAAACTGTGTCTGTTGCATGATGCACTTGCAAAGGAGAGGGAATGGGAGGGTTCAATGGCAGTCAGTTGATTACATTCTGTGGTGGTATAATAGAAACACTTAACAGTTGCAATGGTCATTGTCTGGTGACTTGACGTGCTTGACACACAGCTATGTTAGATGTTGTAAGGGAAGGGAAACTGAAAGGTTATGGTCTGCTGCCTTGAAAGCATGGCAGTGTGACACTATTATGAATGTTAGATGTGCAATTGGAAGGGAAGCACAATGATCGGTGGACGGACTGCTTGTAACATTAAAATGAGAGGCAGTGGTAGGTCAATGCTACTAATTAGTGGATGTGGAGTTGATGAATTACTACGTGTTATAGCATGCACATAGTTAATTTAATTGGAAATCTTGTATCCTTATTTTGGTGCACTGAATTTGATAAGGCCATGCACAGGGATAAAGGCAAAAATCATACTAAACAAAGCCATTATATGTATAAAGTATGTACTGTAAACCAAAAATACATTGAGCTTATGTAACTAGCAGGAACCAATTTCCATAGACACTCTTGCACAGTCACTGAGAAGACATTCATTGTTAGACATGAGCCTGATTAGCAAGTGGGTGGTGACATGGCACAGGAATCACAGTGTTCAAAATCCTGTGTTGCAGTTATGCCCTCCTAACAGCGTTTATAGTCCAAGCCTTTGTACAGTGTGCTCCCTGTCACCTGTGCAGATGATGATAGCTGGTAACCTTGACACACTGTAACTTGTGTGAACATGTACTAATGTCTGATGCACAGTGTGAGACAGCGTAACATTATGCAGCAGCCTTTGTGTAGTGTGCATCCTGTCACCTGTGCAGATGATGATAGCTGGTTACCTTGACACACTGCAACTTGTGTGAACATGTACTAATGTCTGATGCACAGTGTGAGATAGCGTAACATTATACAGCAGTCACCAATTTGATGGCAAAGGGGTTTGTGTGATGTGATACATGTATTTTATGTATTTTAGGTATCCTTAAGTAATTTGTAGGGCCTACACACAAAGGGGAGAACACTATGACATGTGCTTTTGGATCTCAGGTGGCAATATTTAGGAGAACTTGGAGTAAGATGTGCAATATTGCCAAAAGGGCACACAGCACTGCCTGGTACAGTGACTTGTAATAACGTAGACAGGAAAATTATGGAGTCAGAATTGTCAGTATGTACTCATGACACTGACAGTAGTATTACTCCGGTGTGCTTTACTGCCTGACTTGACAAGTTTAGTTAGTACAACTGCAAATTGGATGCTGCAATCCTTATTTTAGTGAAAGGTGTAAACCCTCTTACGTGATGTTGTCTGTGAACTGCACATCTCTTGTGTTGTTTTAAAGATACTGAAGTCAAATTAGTAATGTGAAAAATATGAATAACTGTTTGGCTGAGTAGAGTCTACTGCCAATTAACAGCTCGATATATGACCAGTGTAGCAGTAAGATTTGAAATATGCACAAAGAAAGGCAGGGAGGGCCTCAAAGTAAATTTACTAATATGGATAAAGGACTAAAGGATTGCTAAATAGTTTCAGCTGAATTAGAGATGATCATATTAAGCTCCCAAAATACCTCAGTTATCTGCATTATGCAAGTGATACATACATGCACAAAATAATTAGTAGCCCGCCACCAAAACAAAATTTCACCGCATGGAGTATAGAAAACAGTGAGTTTTTGGTACATGCTTTTACTGTGCCAGCATCATAGACACAGGTTTGCAGTCTACTGTTTTACAGTCCTTCAAAATGTGTGGAAATTATGCAAATGTCATGGAAAATGCAGAAACAACATGTCACTAGGCTGATGTTCCACAAAGAGATTGTGAAACAAACATAAGTTAACATAATAATGTCTTGTAGAAATAAGGAGGAAATAAAAAGTGTACACAATGAAATAATCAAAAGTTATCCTCAACTGTTTTATGAAATTTAATTTGAAATTGTTTACATAAATCTTTCTTCTGCTGTCTAACAAATGATTCTGCAGGCAGAGGGGAAGACATTTGAAATGGCACTCCCTTCCTTTCAATTCTGAGCTGTCAGTTGCAGTGACAGTTTTCACACCTCCGCAGTAGTGTGGGAGGAGGGGACTGTCAGTTCATGCAGTACTACAAAAGAACACTTAGAACAAAGGCATCTAATTTAACTACAACTCTGTCTGCTGCTAGATAACTTCAAAGTATACTGTAAAGTAAGCTCTGATCTAAACATAAATGAGGGTGATTAGCAACAGAAAAGAAGCAGGCCTAACACAGAAGGAATACAAACTGACAATGAGTCACAAAGTTCCCATTATATGTCAGTGACATGGGAATTCACAGTTACTTCCTTATGTCTGGCATGAGTCACAAAAAGGAGATTTGAAATGCTTTATGGGAAAGAGAAAGGCTTGAAGGAGAAGAAGATCACGTTGATATAGCAAGCCCCATCGGTAGCCATGTTGTGGTAAACTAGCTAAAATTACTAATAAAACACTTAAGAGTCAATTTTAGGTGTTAAAATAGGTCTGGAAACAAAGACAGACTGAAAAATACATATTTTTAGTTCTAGGGTGGAGTTTTCCTTTAATTAAGTTTCCAAAGTGCAACCTGGCACCAAGAGCATATAGGGAATATGCACTGCTGTCATACTTAAGGGTCTCTGACTTCCACACAAAAATTAGACTGAACACTCTCCAATTATACAACCACACTGTTCTCTTTGTGAACCAATCTCTCCTAGCAGCCATGTTTCCATAGTAACTGCCTTTCACACAAAGTATTCAAAACAGACATGTGTCTTAGAGTAGTACTGCCACCACTATGGACTCAGAGACAACCAATTACCTGACTATTCATATTTCACAAATTAATATCTCCTTCGCTAATAGTTGTCCGAAGCAGTCTCAAAGGCACGCAATCCACATTATGCTAACCAAGATTGTAAATAATGGTTACTTTCATTTAAACACCAGTGTGTAAATATGCTTACAATAAATAAATACTAGCCACAAGTGCGTAAAGGCAAATAAATGACTTTTAATTAAATAATAATGAAAGTAGCCCAAATGTGGATTAAAATGTACGTAAATTTTCACACAAGGAAAATTGAAAGAAAATGCAATAAACACAGATAGGATACAGGCTAGCTTGCTATTGTCCCTCAAATTAAATAACTAGTTCTCTCAGACAGGATAACTGCACAGGTAAGCATCATTCACAGCAACTGCTACTGATACATCAGACACTAACCGTGCCTTCACCGCTGATTAATATAATTATGATTGTGTCAAAAAAAGCTGGTACTACAATATGGGTGCAAGCAGATCCTCCAGTTATAGAGGTGGTAAAAGCTTGCATATAAGATATTCTATGAAATGGAAGCTAGTATAACTGACTATAGATTCAACTATAATTGAGTACATATGAGTAAATGTTCACCTAAGATGCAGTGCTTAGATAAACAGTGTGATGATAATGAGTAGGCACTTAGTTTAGGTAGTTATGTATCTATTTGACATGGATGCAGGTTATTGGAATTTGTTTCGGTATTTTGTAGTTGTGGTTTGAAATGCTGAAAATTGTTAAAGGTAGATTTTTCAATTCCTTTGTCATTTCTGTTATTCTTATACAGATGCAAACTGACAGTTTTATTTGAATATTTTGTTATTAATTAGATGCAATATGTGGAATTTAATAAATTAGATTTAAATGAAAATACCACTCTAAGTCATCACTGGACACTGATTATAAAAAAGCATCTTTAATATGTCAGCAGGATAAAACATATTAAGCATGAACTGTCATTATATCAACTGACTTTCTCAGCAGTCTGCCACACTTTAGGGATTGGGCTAAATAGACATTAGTGGTACATGTACTTGAACATAGGTCTTGAAACTAATTATGTGGTTACACGGACACTGGAAAATATTCAGACTGGTTGTTCTATATCTCAGTGGAAATCCCTCTGTGGATACCTCTACAGACACATCTCACGGATATCTCGCTGTGGACAGCTCTCTCTGGATATATCTGTATGGATAAAATCCCTTTATCCCTTACAGTCACTAGGTCACTCATTGCTCATCCTTAACAGATGCTCCCATTTTTTTTCTCATTACTTTGTCATCCAAATTTTTCACAAAAATGGTCTTGGGTGCTCAAGTTTTCTCAAAGCAGTTGTTTCATGTTGATTCTCACGCGAGGTCTGCTAAATTACCCCTTTATCCCCTTCCTTCAAATCAGAAAGGATCTGGTTTAATATTTTACAATAGAACTTTTGTTTTAACTGATTACAATTCAGGCTGTCTTGAACCTGACCTTGATTCAATATGCAAAACTGTAGTACACACATTAATTGTCCTTTGCAATCTGCAGTCTATTAACAGAACAAGTGATGTTACCAACTGACAACCACTGTTACTGCTTTGCAACTTTGTCATAAACTGATGTACAGTTTGCATAGTTCTATAAAATCACTACTTGTCTGTGCATAGCTTTGAATAAGTTTATCACAATGCCATTAGATGAATTTAAATACAATATGTACACTATATGCAATTTGGTTTCAATACTGATATGCATATTGTGATTCTACAAACGGTGTATAGTTGTATCATTATTACTTAAAGCAATGAATTGTAAAAATTCCACGAAAAATGAAGACAACCCTGGATTGTAAAAGCAGCTGCATGTATAGACATTCATAAGGAATATCTTATTTTATTCTGAATACTTTAAGTAGTACATCTTTCATAGTGGATAAGTACATTTCAACTTGTGGGAATGATATTAGTAAAGGGACTGTTGCTTCTTTGGCCAAGTTAAAAGGAAGCCTAAACAAAAGTGTATTGTCATGGTTACACAGAGTAAGAAGTTTGTCTAATCTTTAGTTTATTAGCCATGTAACATTAGCATCACTTATTTACTAGTTTAAAGGTCAGATCATTTTAAAAGCAAAGAGGCACTAGCATTAAATAGTAATCACTTGGCTTTAGCGGGTCTATATCACTTCAGCAAAAATTCAGTTCAGCGAATGGCATTTTCTGTTCACTTACATCGAGTATGCTGTTCGACGAACTGTTCATACTGAGATCGAGGTACAGTGAAGATCAAGACATTTGCCCTTTCCCCACTCTAGTGCAATCTCACAGTTGGTATATATAATTAGGGGATGGCTGTTGGGGGGGGGCAACCCACACAAGAGCAGATTTAGATGAACAGCATTTCCAATGAAATGATGTTCACTTAGCTGTCACTTTGCTGAAGTGATATACACCCAGTGGTGTTCTAGGTAGTCAGCAAATTTTAATTTAATTTATTTGAACTAATGAAGTATTCTGAACAGAGTTTAAAGCAGTAATAAGTAGGGCAAATGATAGAGGAGGAAGGACATTTCATTCCACTGATTTTCTGCTGTCTGTTGTCAATTAGCATGTCTCTTTCTAAAGAGAGTTGTGCAGAGTTTTAATTTCACTACCTGATTTTAGTAACACAATATCAGAAGCACAGCCTATGCATTTTAAGTTAATGAGATCCTGGATGACGGTAGAGGTGGGAAAACCAGGGTAAAGCAGACAATAGCACTTGCAGGACTTCAATGGCAAACGGAATTGATATGTTATCTTTTTTCAAGAAACTACCTTGAAAGGCCTATGTTAGCTACACTTTGAATCATATGATCGCTGCCTCAGAAAATTAAGTGGCATGTTCTTTAATTATAATGTGATGGTCAATCATTTCAAAAGTGTTCCTTTGAACCTACTGTAGTAAGAATCTTTGTGTTCAACATCTTTGTATCATGTATAGGAAGGGTTAAAATGTGAAATTGCATTGCGTGCAAAGAAGCAAGTTAAAATAAGCTGTTTTTCTTGTAAAGAATTTGCTGACCAAAGAGGAATGCACAGATGTTACCTTGGTCCAGGCACAAGCTTATCTTGTGACTGACCTCTGACCATCTAAGGCTCCAGTATGTGAATTTATAGCCTTGACTGAAATTCCTTGTCTAGTAACCAGCTACTGTGTACGTGCAGAGAAGGGTATAAAAACCCATGTGAAGTGTACAGAAATTAGACTGCTGACATACCATGTACTTTGTAGCATGTCTCCATGCATGTAAAATAAACCTTTTTGCTTATTTTTATCTGCGTGATTCTTCCAGTATATGTTAAGAGTATTAAAATCTTTTGACATTTCTGGCACCCAAGAACGTGGGGCCACCTCTTCACGATACGAATCACTTAAGAGGGACTGAAAAACCTGTACAGGAGGGGAGAACGAATCTCGGGCTCCCTTGAACGGAAAGACCCCCGACAAAGAAGTCGTAAGTAGAGGCCAGTCACTCTTAGATTCAATCCGTGAGACTGTGACGAACGGGGCGGAAGATCCGCAGTAAGGTAAGCTTTTACATTTATAAAAGTACTTTTTTTTTTAAGGGACTAGTCATAAAGGAATTTCTTTTGTTTAAATTTTACAAAAGACCGGCAGAGATCTCAGGAAAAGGAAACAGTTTTTCTTTTAAATAAGAAAAATGGGAATAGGAAGCAGTTGTTGTGCTAGTAAGGGCTGCTTAAATAAAAGGACTGAAGATGAGGAATATATGTTTAAATTACATCCAAAAAAAAAAAAAAAAAAACTTAAAATACATAAAAAAATGAAAGACAAATTATGGATTTAGTGGTAACTTAAATAGATCAGAATGTCAAAATTTGGTGAGAGATCTGCGTAGGGACGCAGGAGGCAAAGTTAAAAATCAAGTAAAGGTGGGATTCCCTCAAGCACAGAAATGGTTAAAAGAAGCTAATAAGAGGCATAGGGAACAATTTTCGAATAAGGAAAGTGGTGGCTCGAGTGCAAAAGGTGCATTTTTTGTCCATAAAGAAGATGACGAGACATCTGTTGTCTGTCGAAACCGACAGCCCCACCCTTGTATCCAGAAGTCCCTAAAGAAATGGTCGGTCCACCCCAGTATCAGGAAAAAGAAGCAGAAAATCAAGAAAAGGTGTCCTCCATAGTTTTACAGGAGGCAGAGAAGCAGGGAAAAATACCCTCCGTAGTTTTACAAAAACAAGCAGAGGAGACTCTGGAACTACGTAACCGTAGCATAGACAAATCAGAGTAAAAACAAAAAGAAGCTAAAGTACATACCCTGTCCACAGACTCATATCCCCTTACATGCAGAAAAATATCTTGAGAAAAAAGAAAAGAAAACAGGCTCAAACCTTTACGGTGAGCGCAGATGGAACACTTATGTTAATATAAGCTCCGTCCAACAGAGGTAGAGGAAGGGGACGGGGTAGAGGCAGAGGGAGAGGGAATGTAGGACATTTTGAAGATTACGAAGGCAGACAAAAGAGGGGGGAATGTTTTAAATGCAGTAAGAAGGGGCATTTTGCAAGAGATTTCCAGAATCCCGGGAAATCCGCTGCTGCTCCAGATCATAGTTCAGCATGACTATATGATGGCAGCACGGACGAACCGGACCCAGGTGCTGAGGTCGACTGGCAAGAGTCAGTAATACAGAATGAGGATGATTTTGATAACTGATTTTTCAGAAAAAGGTGAATATCAGGTTGTTAGCCTGACAGCTCTAGCTACGACTATGCAGTTAGAAGTGCAACCGGTAATCATATTACAGGTTGAAGGGAGGGACGTAGAATTTCTATGTGACTCAGGGGTTTCTAGGACCTTATTGAAACACACTGCAGTGCCGTCCAATGTGACTACTGATGACTATGTATTAGTCAAAGCGGCCGACGGCCGCATTTATAAGGAACCTTTGTCTAAACCTTTATGGTTTACGGATCCTGAAAGTAATCAAACTATTAGATTTTGGGTGATTGTCTTCCGGATTTGCCCTGTCAACCTATTAGGAACGGATTTGATGCATGTTTTTGGGATAGCAGCGGTACCAACTACATTAGGAATCTTGGCTAAGCGTATGGAAATTCAGGGTGAAATGTTGCAGGTAGGGCAAGGGGATTTACATTACTGGTATAGTAATGATCTTATTGAAACAGGACCACAATGCGTGGCCAATGAGTTAACTAACCTAGCTTTGAGCAAATATAATATGGCTATTCAGTTACCAGAGGCTGCCAAACAACTACACTGTACAATGTATTACAGGGAAAATGTGGGACCTGATCCCAAGTATGAGGAACAATTTTTTAAACACAAGGTGACCAGGATCCTATTACAAAATCTTTATTGGGACAGAACAGGGAACTCCGCAGTTACTTGTAGCCTCACAAGGGACATGCAACAGCTTTTTCATAATGCCTCAATCCCACATGCATCTGTGACTAGGGAAGAACAAACGGCATGGTATATAGTTGGGAAAAAGGTTACCGATTGGTCAAAGATGACACCGGAACAGCTGGCAGGTAAGGGGGTTCAGTTACAGAAGTTAAATTGGGTGACCCAGGTCAGACCAATGGTACATCTTCGAGAAGATCAGTTAACACCAACAGGAGGCATGCCATCCTGACTATGCTTTCTGACCCCACAAGAAGAATTGAAACTACAGTCAGTACCAAAATCCTTATGGTCCCTAGGACAGCACGACATTGGGCTAATGAAAACAGCAGGACAGGTTAAAATAACTCCAAAATCCGATTTTAGACCTCATAAGCATCAGTATCCATTAAGTAAAAAGGCAGAAGAAGGCATTTTTCCAGTGATCACGGCTCTACTGAGAGCTGGGGTTTTAATTCCATGTACAGATTCACTGTGTAACACACCCTTGTTCTCAGTAAGGAAACCGGACGGGACATGGAGAATGGTACAGGATCTGCAGGCTGTAAATGCTGCTGTAGTGCCAAGGGCTCCTGTGGTCCCAGATCCATCTGTTTTGTTAAATAATATCCTTCCCACGGATAAGTATTTTTCTGTTATTGACATTAGTAACGCATTCTTTTCTATTCCCCTACAGGAAGATAGTAAGTTTTGGTTCGCCTTTACGTTTATGAGCAAGCAGTACACATACACACGACTGCCGCAGGGATATTGTGAAAGCCCTACAATCTTTTCGCAAGAAATGTCGACAAACCTGGCACAGTTTCAACCAGAGCATGGCTGTCATCTACTATTGTACGTGGACGACATCTTACTGGCTGCACCCACGGAGGCTGTCTGTGAGTCCGAAACTATTCGGTTATTGCATTTTTTGGTGAAAGAGGGACATAAGGTAAATAAATCTAAATTACAATTTTGTAGAACTGAAGTACGGTATCTAGGCTATACCATTTCAATTGCTGGTAGACAACTAGATAACTGTAGAAAAGAAGCCATTTTACAGGCACCAATGCCCAGCACAAAAAAAAAGAAATGATGTCATTTTTAGGAATAACAAATTTTTGTCGTAGTTGGATTCCCAACTATGCAGAGGAAGTAAGTCCACTTTTGGAACTTATTTTTGCACTTCCCATGGCAGCACATGACGCGCTGCAATGGACGGATAAGGCAATACAGGCATTTACTAGGGTAAAACAATTGATAGCAGGATCTGCAACACTTAGCTTCCCTGCCTATACAAAACCCTTTGTTCAGACAGTAGATTGTAAGCAGGGCTTTATGACATCAGTTCAGTTGCAAACCTATGGAAATAAGTTGAGACCATTAGCTTTTTATTCTAGTAAATTGGACACAGTGGCATGATCATTGCCACACTGTGTACAGGCAGTAGTCGCAGCCGCACAGGCTGTGCAAGCATCTGCGACCCTAGTTTTGTTTCATGACCTTACCTTATGAGTACCGCACTCTGTCACGGTAATACTACTACAGGATAAAGTTACCTTTCTGGAACAACAGGAACCAAGCAAGAATAAACAACGAACACAAACTCCACCCAAGGATTTATTGCACACTGAAAAATATCTCTCTCTGACGTCTCGGCCAAAGCCTTCAAGGAGAATAAAATGCTTACATAGCATAGCACTATATATACACCAGCAATAAAATAATTATACAATTGATCAATTTAAACAACATCTTAACAAGATAATGCTTTCCAATTGAGCTCTTCATTAAGCCCAAAAGGAAACATGGTTTTAAATTTTAAAATATACACAGTTTCTTTCTGCACTAAAAGAGTTTTTACACTCATATTATTAAACAAAGACATACAAATTTGTTCTAATATTGTCCCTTTCAAACCATTACTACAATTATTATGAACTTCTGAAAAATGTACTGCCACAGGGCTATCCTTCTTATAATTCCTAATGTCTCTAACGTTCTAAAAATCTAGTTTTAAATGCCCTCTGTGTCTCCCCGATGTAAAATTTCTTACAAGGACATTGTAAAGCATATATAACACCCACAGAATTACAGTTAAAAAAACCATGGCTATCAAATCTAACATTATTAATAAATTCAAAATTAGTTACAATATGTTTACAAGCTTTGCACTTGCCATAGGGGAAAGTTCCAACTCGAACAGGTTCACTATACATTTTTAAAGAAGGCATGACAAACTTGGCTTTCACCAAAAAGTTTTTTATATTTTTACCTTTACGGTAAGAAAACTTAATATGCAAATTTAACCATTGTTGTACATTCCTTAAAGAACAAAATAAAGCCAAAAACGGCTAACTATATCAAGAAAATATTTGGTAAAGCAACCAAATGTAGTTACAAAATAAATATTATCCTTATTTATACTTAGATCATTCTGTCGTATCGTATTCCACCCCATAATACTGCTATTCCTATCATAAATAGATTTTTCAACTCTGGGTTTAACTCCTGTCTATAATCTTATAAAGCTTCTCTCCAAAATATCCTTACTATAACCTCGGGTTAAAAAAGATTTAACCAAAAAACCCATTTCTTTATGGAAAATGTCAGGTCTATTACAAAGTCTATAGATACGTAACATTTCACCATAGGGTAAAGCATTAATTATATGAGAAGGGTGCCCACTGGTACCATGTAAATATTGGCATGTCCCTTCAAATTTTTTATTGGGTGAAGTAACAATATTTTTACCATCAGATATATCTAATACCACATCCAGAAATGGAATAACATGTCCAATATTCAATCCATCAAATTTTATCAAATATTTATTAATATTAATCTCATTGAAGAAATTAATAATTTCTTCCCTGTTACTATCAACCAAAAATATTAAATCATCAACGTACCTAAAGTATTGAACAACATGTTCATGAAAGAATTTATGCTTATAAATAACTTCCAATTCAAACAATCCCATAAATAGATTGGCATACATGGGGGCAAATGAAGCCCCCATGGCTGTACCTTGTAATTGATGGTACAAAACATTATTAAACTCAAAAAAGTTATGAGTTAAACAAAAATGTATCAATTCAATAACATATTCCGTAGCAGGAGAATCTCCTAGAAAGAATCTTATAGCCTCCAATCCAAACTGATGTATAATGCTTGTATATAGGCTTTTTACATCTATACTAACCCATAACATATTATGATTTAATTTAATACGTTTTACTTTATCCAAAAAGTCAAAAACGTCACTTATGTATGAGGGTAGTTTTATAACATATGGAGACAAAAAATGATGTAAAAAGACACCCAGGTTATGTAAAAAATATTCAGACCCAGATACTATAGGCCTCCCTGGAGGTCTGCACAAATTCTTATGAATTTTGGGTAAGCAATAAAACAGGGCCATTTTACAGCCTTCAACATGAAACTTTTTTTTAACATCCGACTGACAAAAATAACCTAATCTTATTCCTTTGTTTATTAACTCCTTATATTCATCAATGGATGTATAGTAAACTTCTGGATTAACAACTTTATATGTGTTAACATCACACAAATGTTTCATACACATACTTAAATAATCAGAAAAATACATAACTACTAGTTTGTTGCCCTTATCTGATGGTTTAAATACAATGTCATCCATCTTGCTTAGAGTTAGTAAAGCTTTCCATTCTTGAAATGACATGTTGTAGTTTATATTAGACCTGTTGCTCATGAATTCTTTATGAGCTAACTCAGTAAAATGATTTACCAAACTGACAAATTGGCATACCTCCCCATTTAAAACATCAGGCATGAAAGTACTTTGTGAGGGAACCTTGGAAGTATCAAAACTGTAATATGCATTATTTTCAGTTTCAGAAATGCAAGAGTAAAAACTATCCAATGAACTATCTATACTCTCTTCATCTGTTTCCAAAACAGAAAAAACATCTTTTCTGAAGAAATATTTCAAATGTAACTTCCTAGCAAAAGAAAACACATCACTTTGTATGTCATGAAGGCGAGTAACCACCGTAGGGACAAATTTAAGTCCCTTATTTAAAACACACATTTCAGTTTCATTAAATACATAATTAGAAAGATTAACAACATATTCAGTGGAATTTATCACAATATTATTACTGGAAACCGTACAGACATCAACGTCTTCCCCGTTTATATCCCCCCTGTCCAAAACGTTGCCCACCTGGGTTGGCTGACTGTTCCCATGTCCGTTTTTGTCCCTGTGCCGAAGGAATGGAGGAGGAAGAGTCCCCACGAAAAGTTTGTCGAAATCTTTCCCTCTGTTCAGCTACTGGGAGACCTGGAAAGTCGCCATCATTCCATTCGTCTTCATGCGAAGTATAGCCTCCTTCTGAAGCCGAAGAATTGAACGGTGGAGTCACAGTATCACCTGGATGAAACCTAACTTGCTTACGACGTTTGGAACGTTCAGTCCTGGACAGGAAAGCCTTGCTAGATTCGTAATCGCGTATATCACGCAGAAGTTTTCCTTTTTTCCTATTAACCAAAGTAGTCTCATACTAATAATAGTAATAAAGTTACCTTTCTCTCTACTAGCAGACACTTATCCTGCATGACAACGTTACTATCACAACCACACATGACCATTGAGCGATACACCACTCTTAATCCAGCCACGCTGTTACCTACAGCTGACAATGGTGCCCCTCACGTGTGTTTAGATTTGATACACTCTAATGTCTTACCAAGACCAGACCTTAAGGACCAACCTTTGGCAAATTCAGATTGGACCCTGTTTGTAGATGGGTCAGCATGTAAAAATGAGGCAGGCATTACAAAACTGGGTTATGCAGTCGCAACTGAGACTACGGTACTAGAGGCAAGACCCCTCCCCAGGAACCTGTCCGCACAAGCGGCCAAATTGATTGCTTTGTCCAGAGCATGCACCATTTCCAAGGATAAGGCAGTTACCATCTACACAGATAGTCAGTATGCTTTTTCCACGGTCCATGTCTTTGCACAGCAATGGAAAAATAGGGGAATGGTTACGGCCTCAGGAAAGGAAATAACCCACAAGGATTTAATCCTTAGCCTCTTACAAACTGTCCAACTGCCACGGGGACTGGCCATCTGCAAGTGTGCAGCGCACATGAATGCCAAGGATCCAGTACTACTTGGAAATGCACTGACTAACAAAGCTGCAAAAAGTGTAGCCTTAACCTCTACCTTTGCACTCGAGACCACACAAAAGGAACTTCACCCTACAGATAAATTTGATCTACAAACTTTACAGGTAATGCAGGAACTTAGTACAGTTCGGGAAAAACAGCGATGGGTTAAATATGGGGCTATTCAAAAGCAGGGAGTTTTTGTAGGTCCAAATGATAAGTATGTCTTGCCAACAAACCTTTTTAGGTATGCCTCATTAGTGACGCATGGCCCATCTCATCTGGGCCCTGCTGCTATGGTTCAAATGATCCAGCAAATTTTCTGGACCAAGGGCTTTATAGCATATGCTAAATGATTTTGTTTATCGTGCCTGCTTTGTGCACGATACCATGGTGGTGGGGTGCAGATCACCCCAGCAGCTTTTCCGCTGCCTCCATATCCATTTCACACAATCTGCATGAATTTTATTGAACTAACTCCTGTTCAACAGAAGCGATTTGTGTTAGTCATTATTGACGTTTTTACAAAATGGGTTGAAGCTTTTCCGGTAGCACACCCAGATGCACTGTCAGTAGCCAAGGCCCTTACAAATAACATTATCCCTCATTTTGGGCTACCTACACGCATCTATTCTGATAATGGCACACATTTCATAAACCAAGTTATTCAAAAGCTGGCCGCCGTTTTTCAGATCGAGTTAAAACATCATTGTGCCTACCACCCACAGTCAGCAGGGTTGGTTGAATGCCATAATGGCATTCTCAAAGGCAAGTTACGTAAACTCATGGCCGAGACACATCAGTCTTGGATAAACTGCTTACCTCTGGCACTCCTGTCCATGTGTACCACTCCCACCTCAAAAGGGGTCACACCATTTGAACTATTATACGGGAGACCTTATTATGTCCCGCAGTGGCAAAATCTTTTGTCTGCGGAACGTGAGGGGGGTGAAGAGATAGCAGATTACATGAGGAAATTGCTGACCAGAACTAACACTTAGTTAACGAATGATTGCTTTTCAGATCAGAAGAACAATAGGATTCTGGAAGTGAAATCCGGGAACTGGGTTTGGATTAAAATTGTCAAGAGGAAGACGTGGGTCTCCCCCAAGTGGGAAGGCCCATACCAGGTACTGATTGCAACACCCACAGCAGTCCGAATAAAAGAACGAACATCGTGGATCCATTTAACACATTGTGAACTGGTAAAATAGTTTGAACTGGACAAAACTTGAGTTCCCCTGAGGAACATTGATTGGTAGTAGTTTTGTTTTGTATGAATATCTGACTATTGTAGCAATGCAGAGAAATACTGGAAGGGAGCAGCCCTTCCCACAAAAGCATTCCAAAATAATTTTGTTGTTAATAAGTGTGATTGTTACTTTTCTGTTTTGGTCGTTTTTATTTTCAAACAAGACTAGCCAAGTAAAGAGAGCTGATGCATATGCTCTATCTTTTAATGTTTCAAATTGTTGGATATGCACGGCTATCCCTACTGTACATGGTGGTCTAATGTTAGGTACAGTCCCTTTGGGGGCAAATGATACATGGACTAATTTACTATTTAAAACTTCAAACGTAGCCTTAAAGGATAAAATAGCATTACCCTTCATGGGTCGCCAGAATGGAACTGTATGCTTTCAAAGATTTGGCAAGATTAAGGTTGGATGGAGTCAGTGTAATGTAACAATAATTCATAACTGTACAATAGATGGGCACTGTGCAACGAGTTTCAAGCCTATAAGAGTGCTTGTTAATAGTACAGGGCTTATTAATGGCACAAGTTTTTTTGAAAAAATGTTATCTGTGTATGATCTTTTGTTTAAAGGGCTGCAAGACAAAGGAAATCATTCTGTTCCAGTCAATATTACACTTAAAGTAAATAATTGTTATTTTATCTGTGGTAGAAAAGCATACAAGTGGTTACCAAGGAATTGGTCAGGCAGTTGCTTTTTGGGTTATTTAGCACCAGCTATAAGACATACATTGTCTCTTCCCCAAGGTAAAATACGAAATGTATGTGCTGTTAATAAACCTGTTAATCCCGTAGGTGACGTTGATGCATCCTGGATCTATCAACACGATTTTGCCCATAGTAGCAGCAAGGGGCTATCACACATGGACTTGGGCGATGATGTTATTTCCTGGGCTGGTATTCTTCCAGTGTATGGGACAGTAAAATCCATTTGGGAGCTCAGAAAGCTGTCAAAATTGTTAGAAACTCTGAGCAATGCAACTTTTTCTGCGCTAGAATTGGTGACGGATGAGTTAACTGCAATGAGGACTATAGTGTTGCAGAATCGTATGGCGCTCGACTTCACCCTAGTGGCGAAAGGAGGTACTTGCGAGTGTTGTCCATTCATTCCAGACAATGAATATGACATTAACAGCCATCTGGAGATCCTACAACAAGTTTCTGAACTTACAAAACCAGGACAGAATCCATTAACTGACTTTTTCCAAAATTGGTTTGGAAATTGGGGAACAGTACTTATGAATGTCTTAATTGCTATATGTGTTGGTTTCATTATATTCCTGCTGTTGGGTTGTTGTTGCATTCCTTGCATCCGAATGATAATATCAAGTGTATTGTCTGCCAATGCAACTAAAACTTATTATTTTGAATATACAGAACACGAGTCATGTAAAAAACTGTATAAATAAAATGTTTTACTTATGATACAAAGTGTTGTAAGGGGGGAAATGTAGTAAGAATCTTTGTGTTCAACATCTTTGTATCATGCATAGGAAGGGTTAAAATGTGAAATTGCATTGCGTGCAAAGAAGCAAGTTAAAATAAGTTGTTTTTCTTGTAAAGAATTTGCTGACCAAAGAGGAATGCACAGATGTTACCTTGGTCCATGCACAAGCTTATCTTGTGACTGACCTCTGACCATCTAAGGCTTCAGTATGTGAATTTATAGCCTTGACTGAAATTCCTTGTCTAGTAACCAGCTACTGTGTATGTGCAGAGAAGGGTATAAAAACCCATGTGAAGTGTACAGAAATTAGACTGCTGACATACCATGTACTTTGTAGCATGTCTCCATGTATGTAAAATAAACCTTTTTGCTTATTTTTATCTGCGTGATTCTTCCAGTATATGTTGAGTATTAAAATCTTTTGACACCTACAAATGCTTCTGACATTTGTCCCCTTTCCATGTTTGAATACACTGCTTCTGTAAATGTATACACATACTACAATTCAGTCAAAGACAAGGTAAGCATCTAAGTAGCTTAGTTTAACTTTTACACAAGAAAATACTAGGGTTATAAAGTAGGTTGTTGTTGCTGATTTATAGCATGAGACTAGTGCATGATTGTACCATTGCAATGGCTGTAATTTCCGTGCACTAACTGTGATTTTGTCCAAATGCATGCCAAAGGTTATATTTTATAATGTGTTGACACATACATTTCCTAGTACCTCAGCTAAGGTAAAAGACAGCTGTCTGCTAACGTCTGATAATGGAATAGACATTGTCAGACTTACTCCTTGATCTTCTTGGAACTGAATGGGATACCTTAGCTTCTTGTATAACAATAGACATTACAGCACAGTTCTGAACTACAACTTCTATCTGCACGGACATTCCTGGTCAAAACAGCAGATCACGTGCTTTCTTTATATTTGCTTTTTTCCTGAAATTGCTTTCTGGCATTACTTTTCCTTAAATGATTTGGAACCAGTCTTATATGCAGCAGCTCTCTTCAAATGAAAAACAATGCTGCATTTCTGTTCTTAATGACATGCCTCTTTTTTGAACTGGCAATCCTGTATGGCAACGTCTTTCAGCATTTCTATATGTGGATCTTCTCAGTATATCTCTGAAACTGTTTAAGCTTTATTTTGGTCATGTGCAATTATTGCAGCTGTGGTATGTCTGACAACTCTCTCTCTCTCTCCTCTCTAAGTTAATTATTGTTCTGATTCTGTAGATATGAACATATCAAACTATATATTATACACGTGGCTTCCTGCTTTATAGCACATACTCAAGCCTTAATTCAGCAACAACAATCCTCTCTGTAACACTGACACTTGATTGTGTAATAACTAAACTAAACTGCTTAGATGCTTATCTCACCTTTGACTGAATTATATGTGCCATCAAAGGGACATGTTTGAAAGAAGAGTCGTATATTTCACAAATAACTGATTGAAATGGTTGCAACTATGTTTAATGCAATCTCATAGGAGGTGATGCATGTATTTTTATTAGTCAATCTTTCAATAGCAGAAACAGTTTTTAAGTATGAAGTACCCCACACCCATTTTGCAAAGAACATCTTAACCTAGAATTTTGTGCTGTGTTATTATGGGTCTGTATAGGATATTCAGTAAACCAGAACATTGATGCCCACATTGTGAAGTTCAGAATGTCAAAACTTTAAAACCTTGAAGTGTGGCTGTATCTGTTTGTTGCAAGTTCACACTGCAGTGGAGAGTGGGCGTTTGCCATTTCCTAGCTGTAGTTGGTTTACATAATTAGCAGGGTATGGAGGATTTTGAATTTTTCATTTAATTTCTGCTATTTTGCATTGGCAATGTTCAGAACTCAACAATGTCGACTTTCTGACTGTTTGACATGCTATAGATCATTTATTATAGATCTGTTATTATATATCCTAAATTTCACCTCAAGAATGTGACCAATTCTTTTAACAATGCAGCCCTTCTCAAAATAGAAAATACTTTTCTATTTGATAACATAAATTAGCCCCCCATTTACTATGAACACTATGCCTCAGCAATAGGCATTGAAAAAAAACACACCTCATAAGCATTAATAACCTTGAACTACTGTAAAACCATAGTGATGAGGAGAAACATGCTAGCTGTAACCCTAACAAACTTCCCTGCTGGACTCCTTTTTTGTATTAATTAAGGTGCCATAATATTCATTTCACACAAACACACACACATGTGAGTGTGTGTGTGTGTGTGTGTGTGTGTGTGTGTGTGTGTGTGTGTGTCTACTTCTTGTCACCAAAGGTACTCCTTATCAAACACCAGAAAGCCAACTCCACATTAGCAAAAGTACAGTTCAGTGAAAACTCACTATTGCGAACCACATGTAACCGAAATACAACACTAACACAAACACTGCAAACACATCTTTGCAGGCGGGCAACCCCCCCTGCACCCCCACATCCCCTCGACTTATATATACTAACTCCAAGATCGCACTGTAGTGGAGAAAGGGGCATATTTCCTTATTCTCACTGTACCACGATCTGTATCAAGTTCCATCTGCAGCATAGCTTCCCCTCCCGTTACAAAGTTCAATAGCAATGAAAAAGCACCATACCTGTTCTGTCAAAGGATCCTGGAACTGCCAACCATTGTTCGGGTGTACCTCAACTTAAAGTTGAGGGGTGCCAGCTTAGGTACCGGGGGGAGGGGGGGTAGATGAGCCAGCTATATCTCTGATCAAAAATAGTTCTTATGCACTTTTAATGTATTAAAACTTGTTACATCACTGACATCTGGATGCCGGTTTCTGTAGTCACAATCCACAAGGAAGGACCTTCCATACACCACAATAATCACTTACTGATTATCCTCACAAATACATTATGCAAGGCGATGGTGAGAATTTTCATAGAACGTATTGGCACAGACACAGAAATCCTCTTTCTATATAACTTGGTTCAGTATAGTTTTGCAAAAAGTAAATCTTGTATGTTTAACCTTGGAAATTTATTTGAGAATGCTACTACCACTGTGAATGACATGTTTTATTTATATATGTAGCTTACCCAAATCCGACTAAATAATTTGACACTATACTTCATTATAAAATCATATGCAAACAATGTGATCTAAAGGTAAATGAAGACTCAGTTAGGTACTGAAGCTCTCAACATACACACCAGGTAAAAAAAAGCAGACTCCTACCTTCAACATCCCCTGCACCAGTGACCTTCAACATCCCCTGCACCAGTGATAACTATTAAGGCTTTGCCTAGGGACCATTCCTTCAATATCTTTTTGTCAGATGTCAACATGAATGTGATTTCTAGCTCATCAGCTATTCAGATGGCTGGACTTTGGCAGGATTGTTCGTAAAATAATTGATCCATATTTTGAAATGGCATTTTGCATTAGATACAAGTGATAAAGTAGAAATGATCTTTGTCTCTGTAATGAAAATGTAGCATTTCAGAATTTGTCATCCCACCCCACCTCACTATCCCCCGCCACACACACACACACACACACACACACACACACACACACACACACACACACACACACACACACACACACACACACACTCATCTGTATATTATTGATGGGCAAAGAGTAAAACTTGACAACCTGGTAAGAGATATTGGGTTCCCTGTAGATGATGACCTTTTATTTGATAACCACAGAGCCACTGACTTCCACAAGCAACATGGGGTTATCCCTCTGACCTTCCGAGAGGCTGACAGCCATGCCATGGCAGTACTTACTCCTTTTATACACCTTGTCATGTCCAGTTGACACTAATGGGATATAATCCCATGGCTGCCATCTTCATGTTATGGATAATATAGCACCAATGGGTGTGTATCCAACCACTCCAAATAAGTTGTAGAGGAAGGACAAAGCCAGCACCAGAGGGGTAGTTTGTTGGGTCACACAACTGGTACACTGCAGGTTAAAGTAAATAAAGAAAGTGAACAGGACTCTGATTCATAATCAATTTGCAAAATGCAACATGGCTCTAAGACCATAAAAGAAATATGCACTACTGTCCTGGGTATGGACTTAGAATATCCACACTGAGATTAGAATGAATGCAGTGCACTTACAGAGCAAAGTCTTTGGTCTAGCACCAAAGACTCCTTTCTCACTGCTGTCTGAGTGAACCACAGCATCTTCAAGTGCCCCTCATCCACAATAACTGCTTTGCAAACAAGCTGCTTCTCCACCCTTGACACTTCTTACAGGTCCTGTGGCATTCTTTGTGGCATTCTTTGCAATTCCTGGCTAGTAGACTTCTGCATGAGACATTTTTAGTATGATTTATGTTCATATGTCCTGCAAAAGGAATATCATGGGCTGTGCACAAAAGTGCCTGTTGATAAACCCTCTGTGCTATCAACTCCTGTAGCCACCCTGTGGAGATAAACTCCCTGTACAGAAATCCTGGATTCCTTCAACCCTTGAATATCAAGATCCTCCTTGGCTACCTCTCTTAAAGACTGCAAAGTAGGGCCTGAGAGCTGAGCCTGACTCAACTTCTTAATGGTGACCTTCACAGCTACCCTTCAAATGGATGTCTATATCATCTGCCAGTCATGCCTCCATATTCTAGCTAACTACTACTAACTACCTCTCTCCTAGGATCATCATCTTCCAAGAAAGCCCAGTACTTTTCCTGTGCTATGGCACAGAGTCTGGGTCACTGTTATTGACCACTTTTCCCTCTGAGCTAACTCACTTACCAATCCCACATAGAGGTGTAAGCCCCAACTGGGTCTTCCCCTGTTGCCAACCTCATGTCTTTGCCCCTGTGCCTGGTTGCGTATAGCCTCATGCAGATAAGACACTGTATTTTCAAAGTCATTCCTTAGTAGGGCATTTTCACAAACACAGCCACCTTGTAGCTTCTTCCCTATTATTCCCAGTTCAGATTAATTCTCACCAAAAGTTCTTGAAAATGTCTAATATGAGATCTGAACTAGAATGGAATCTGTAAGCAAATAGTGCTCCTGTATAACCACTACAGGCTGGACTATGGTTATGTCAGTGGCTGTGCACGTTTCAGAACTTGCCTCCTTCCTCTCTATCAGCATAGAATACAGGCTTTGGTGATAGTTAAGTAAAGCTGCTGTCTCCAGATAGCCTAGCACTGTTGTAGATCTAGCCCTATCTATTGCTTTCAAAGATCTTTGTTTCCTAACACTACCTAAGTGAGGTCATACATGACCCCCTCCCTCCCATTTTGGTTACATCTGAAACATTTAATCCCATGATCTGTGTTTACCAGAACATGTGGCTTCTTCCTTTTCCTGTGGAACCTGCTGTGCACTGGCACATACTCACTCCCACATAGTGGCAATGTCCTCACTCTTACTCTCAACCTTCTCAGAAGTGTTGCAACTCCTGTTCTATCAACCAAATCTTCATGTCTTCCGGCAGAATACTGAGGGTTTCCTTCAACAAAGATCTGTAAACATTTCAAATATGGTGACCTTACATACACTCACCAAACTAGGAAAATAAGGGATGTTTATTGCAATAATATATAATAACTCTGTCATCTGCCTTTCTTTTATTCCACCGGAATTTTTTTTTTCAGCTGTATATTCCTAGTGTCAATTTAAAACATGTATGCAGACATTCTTTAGCATAATCTAAACAATCAATATAACTAAGTTTGGAAACTTTGTGCATTGCTTGCCAATGAGCAAAATAATTATAAGCCTCACCCACTGCCCTTAATCAGCTTGGTGCTGACTACACACAGTTTTAAATGTCTGTATAATGCTGTCAGGATTATTACCCTCTTTATACTGTGGAAAACATTTTACACTGAGTGGTCTTATAGGGTTGGGCTGTACATTGCAGAATGAACCATGTGTCTCTGGGGAAGGATATCCATCTCTCACTCATGCTGGTACTGTTTTCTCTTTCTTTTGCTTCCAGCTGCAGCACTCTCTCAGCTACTGCAAGTCCCATGTGTCTGAATTTAAGTGAAAGTCTTTGTAATTCCAGTTGGGCTTTGAGGTCCTCCTGGGAGAGAAATGATTGTCCTTTGTTTGCCTCTTGCACTCAATAGCTCATAACTGGTTGTCTCCAGACTATATTCCCGAAGCACACAAACTCTCATCTTTAGCCATATTATCTGTCGGTATTCCTTTTGCTTTACACTCCTTTGCCAACTGTTTTACTGACATTACTGACATGTTATCATCCTTACAAAAAGTGTCCACTTCTACATGCTACTAGATTAAACTAAATAAAAAAATAAAATAACTGCACTGTACAACAAATTTCTATATATTAAATAGAGACTGAGTCAGTATATGCACACTATTGGTAAGAAAGCTATTTTAGGCTAAATAAAGTTAGATTCCAATATCCTCACCATTCACCATCAAAACTTTTAGAATTGTAGGCACTGGTGGCCTTAAATCTTACTACTGCCACCAGAATGTCAGATGGTATGGCAATGATAGGGCTTGAATCTTATCACTGCCACCAAAATGTCAGATGATATGCCACAAGGGGTGTCAACATCCTGGATTTTGTGCTTACCAATAGGCAGGGCCACTGTAGCACCCCACTGTGAGGTCTTCCCTGGTGAGATCTAACCACAAATCAGTCTAATTCGAACTATCATACCTAACTCCCCACCCTCAGCAGCAACTAAACAAAAAAACTTCTCCAAAGCAAATTATAACCTCTTACAGGATGGTATAAATAGCTTCACTGCACCCCCCCCCCCCATGAAATTGGCAACTATGCCCAGTTCTACATCAATGCTTTATACAAACACCTGTATAACTGCATTGACTTGGCCATCCCTGATAGGACCAAACCAACCACCACAAGGAAGAGCAAACCTGCCTGGTGGACAACTGCCATTTAACAGGCTTTACAAGGAAGATATTGTTGTCTAAGAGTTAGAGGGAGCAAGCCCTAAACTGGAAACACTCCATCCTCAGCTTAAACAAGCAAATAAGACTTATTGTGAAGTCCTCCAAAGCAAACTATGAATCCAAATTAGCTTCCTCAACTAAGGACAACTATAAGGCATTCTTTAGTTACATCTGTAACCAAAAAGGAAAGGCCCAGCTTTGTGCCAAACTGGTAGTTAAAGATACCACATATACTGAACCTGTGGACATAGCTAACCTGTTGGCTAACAGGTTCTATGAAAACTTCACACTCCTCTCCCCATCGCATGTACCCCATGATGTCCCAACCACCTGTCCACTACCTTGTATCTCTAAGGAGCAGGTTGCAAACTCCCTCTCTAAGGCCAAAAACACAGCATCTATGGGACCTGATAACATCCCAGGCTGCATCCTACATGGGCTTCAACAAGAATTAGCAACACCATTGGGTACTCTTTTCAATCATCCCAGCTGAATGAAAAATGGACACCGTTATTCCCTTGCACAAAGATGGTGCTTCCACTGACCACGGCGACTATAGACCTATTTGCCCGACTAGCCTTATCTGAAAGGCCATGGAGAAAATCGTCATGGAACTTATTAACAAAGATATAGGTAATCTCCAAACAATTGACCCTACACAGTTTGGATTTGTCAAAGGGAGGTCATGCCTGTTAAACTTGGTGAACTTCTTTGAGATAGTCACCAAGGCCCTGGATGGAGGGAAATCTGTGCATACAGCCAACCTAGACACTATCCCCCACTCAGGAATCATTGACAAACTCACCCAACTAGATATCAACCCTTATGTTGTTAGATGGGTCACTAACTGGCTCACTGATAGAACACATATAGTCAAAATAGGGGAATCCACCTCCATCAGCAGACCTGTAACCAGTGGTGTTCCACAGGGATCACTCCTGGGACCTCTACTGTTTGAAATCAATTTCTCTGAAGTTCAAGCAAAAACTCAAGGTCTGTGGCTGACAGAGTTTGCTGATGTCTACAAATTGGGAGCGGTCATAGAATCTCCAAATAATGTCAACATCCTACAAGGGGGTCTTATACAAACTAATTATCTGTGCCAAAGTCATGGCCTTAAACTCAATGCAAAAAATGTATTATCATCCCTTTCAGCAAGAGCGATGTTACTGATAACTACCACATCAATAGCAGCACCCTAACTAGGCACTCAGTGGTGAGAGACCTGGGCCCACATGTTAACAACAATCTTACCTTTGATCACCATGTCTCCACAGTGGTAAGAAGGGCATTCTATATTGCTCATCTCATAAGTAAGGGCATTGCCTCCAGAAGAAAAGTTATAACCTCCCTGTACTCTTCCATCATCAGGCCAATAACTGAGTACAACACCCTTTTTGGTATGTACTACAAAAGTTCCTCACAAGGAAAATTCAAGGTCTTCAGCATCTGTCCTATGTGGATAACCTGACATCACTGTCACTTTATTCTATTTCATGCAGACTATTCAGAGGTGATCTCTGCCTTGCATATAAGGCAATCTCTGACCCTGTTTATTGGAAATGCTGCATATCAAGTCAAATGGTACGTGGGTTTCTCACTGTAAAGACCTTAACCTGGCATGTGATATTATGGAACCTGCTGGAGGGACAGATTTGTCTCCCAGAAGTTACCACACCTTTGAAACAGACTCCCACTTTATGTCAAACAGAGCACCTCATTGGCCCTCTTGAAATGCAATCTGCATGACTGGATGGGTAACCATAATTTCACCCCGGATGTTCCACCTGTGTCCCTCTTGGACACGGGCATTAGGTGCTGATAGTGGAAATAAGAGTAAAACTTGGCTAGGCTTGTAAGGGTCCTAGGAGCATTAGCCTAGTAACTTCTTATGATTCTATGATTAACCAGTATACCAAGATCCACGAATTTTCCAACTTCCAATAAATGAAATGTAGACAATGTAATAGATCTCCTTAGTTTTTTTTTTACCAAAATACATGACATTACACTTTCTCTCACTAAAATAGTGACCAAGTGAACTAGCCCACTTACCTAAGCATAGTAAATACCTATTAATATTACTGAAATCATCTTCGTTATTGGCAAAAGTGCTAATTTTGCAATCTTAGGCATACTTCACAAACCAACAATGATCATCACCTGGAAAAGAGGCAAAAATTATATTAAAAAATGAAGACCCGAGCACAAATTCTTTAAGTGCATCTGGCCTCATCAGTACTGGACCTTTTTTTTCCATTGAATCACTAGTCTTTGGGTTATGCCTCTGAACTGATGATTAATCCACCTATCTAAATATGGATTAACCTTCTGTTGTTCCAATTTCAGTTCAATAGTACGGAATGATAGTAAGTCAAAAGCTTTGGCTAAATCCCACATAGATTACACCTGCACTAATTCCAATTTCCATAGACCTAGAGATGTTATCATAAAACCTTGTCAAATTAGAGAGTGTAGAATGGCCTTTCAACAAACCATGCTGAAAAATATCAAGCAGTGCAAGATTGTTTTCTTTACGTATGATTTCATGAATACATCTTTAAAAATATTTGCATAATACCGGTCTTAGACTCACTGTTTGCTAATTTTTTACTACCATCTTATCTCCAGATTTAAAAATTGAATGATTCCTTCCAATATCTTGGTAAGAATTCATTACAGAACACATAATTAAATGTCCTGGTTAATATTCTCACTAAACAATCTTTTATATTAACCAATAAAGTTCTAGGAAGAAACTCTGGTCTACTCTAAGTATAAAATTTAATTTTATTTAAGAATCTCATGAGTAACATCTCTAAAGTGATAGTAGGACACCTTGTCATGCCATCAATTTTTTTCTTCCATGAAATGAGAATAGTAATCACTCCTATCAGTGCTAAAACCAGGAAATATTTATTAACTTTATTGACTATCAATCCATGATAACTAATTATTGCCCCATGTACAAACAGAATTAATGTCATCCTTTTCATTCTTGAATATATTTTATTTATAAACTTTTTTGGTGTTTATGTGATCATTTGCTAACAAATATTCATATCTTATTTGTTCATTTCTTACACTTAGTGATGAATGCCTTGCTTCTCAACCTTAACTTCTTTTTATTAAACTTATTTGGAAATTTGTATCTTTGCTCTAGATGATTATATCTATTGAAGTGACACCCCAAGCCTCTATTCAAAAATGGGAAAAAAGGTTGTGGCTGGATGGTCAATGGATTTGTAAATTTATGGCAAACACAAGAAGCCCTCTTTTTCCTATTACATAATCTGCTCAAATTATAATTCCACAGTAGCTGGAATTTTTTTTGGAATTTACTGTTCTATAGCAAGTTATCCCACGTACACCTCCAGTAACTGACCAAGCCATTTCTACCCAATTCAAATGGAGAAAACTATTCTTTAACTGGTAATAATCAATTATACCATAATTTTAATGTTTGTTCACTCCAACTCAGCAACAGTCTTTACAAGTTTACAAGAAAATGAATTTCGAACCCATAAAGTTATGCCTCCAACTCTCTTACATATCTGTAAGCATTTGAATTTGTTATATCCTGGTATTTGTAAATCAGATGCATTCCATGTCTCAGTAATAGCAATAAACTCATATCCCTCAGAATGTGCAATACATTTTAACTCACTTCCTTTATTTCCCAAGTTTCGGAGATTACAATAAAAACATTTTAAGCATCTTTTAAACTTCCAGTGTCTATTGCATAAATGGAACTGCTTATGTGAGGCCTTAAAAACATTCAATATAATTCCTTAACAAGCCTGTGAGAACCTTATACCATAATAATTATTTACTCCATACCTTGAAAACCTTTTTAAGTTATAGACATAGTTTTCCAAAGTTTCATTAATTTAATATTGTAGAAAAAAACAAAGTTGTCTTAGCCAATTGTTAAATAATTTTGTGTTCAACCACTGCTAATCTGATTTCACATAATGTAAACTCTTGATTTAATGCTTCAGAATACTCAGTTATATCAATAATTACATTTTCATCTTATTTAGTGGTGCATGCATTGAATAATTAGTACTTCCCTGCAAATTTTGTTATAGGTCAGTTTAACCCTAGTAAACCTTGGTAACAAATCCATCCAATCAACTAACTTCACCCTGGTAAAGAAGAAACTCTAATATACTCTTTATTCAATGATGTTACTTCACTAGCAATGCGTTTTACATGGGAGGCTCTAATTACTAGTTGTTCAGAATCACATCCTTTTCCACAGTTATTTGTTACAGAAATACAAATAAGCTTTCCACAGAGTTTGTTAATATCTTTACCTTCACTAATTAACCCTCCCAAGGCTTTTTTACATGTGAAATCTCTTGTCATTCTTCATTATACCCATTAGTATAATTACTAATGTCATCAGAGCAAGGGCTATATGAAAATTACCAGTTAAAGAAGAAAAAAGAGTTTCTTCCCAAATGTCTGTAGTCAAAGCAGCATCATGTTTACTAGAATGAATCAAACATTGATGTTTACTAGCATTAGCTGAACTATGTTCAGTTTCAGTCTCATTTAATGGCTTCTAAGAATTAGGAGAAAGAGAACCCTCCAATGGCATAGGCCTCTTACACTTCAGGATATGCCCTTCAACCAGCAAATCAAATTATCTTCTCTTTGATCTAGGTTTCTATTCTTATTCCTGATATCAGTTATGCCAGTGTCAAATTTTGTAAAAAAAAAAAAAGATTCAGAAAAAGTATCCCCAATAACTGAAATGTAAATAATTTTCCATCACACAATTTTATATACTGAAACATTAGAGCAATCAGATGTGTTAATAAAAGAACACACTATTCCCTTTATTACAGCACATTTTGAATCACCCACATGTATCCCTGAAAAAGAGGACATAACCAATGAGTCATCCACAAAACCTTTAGAATCAACCAACTCTTCTTTCCTGGTTTGTTCATATTGTTCCCTATTAAATGACAAAACAACACTTGAACTACTATATTTGTCACTGTGGAAGATTTCCCATCATTCTTCTTTTTCCTTCATTCCATTAGTATTAGCAATTATTTCTTCTATACTTGAGTTTTAAACCATATTAAAAATAAACTTTTCCAAGCTTGCTTTTGACTTTGATCCTGATTTAGCTTCTGGCCGATCAACCTTACTTCCCCCGTTCTCATCCTTACATTCTCAGTATCATTACATTTTATATCCAGATGCTCTGACTGCAAATTTTTACCAAATTCAGAAACAGACTTAAATCTACCCCTATTACTAGATGTACATTCAGTTTGAGAATCAAACAATTTTCTATTTACAATTAAACTTAAATCTTCCAAACAATTGTAATAATATACTCCTGTTGTAAATCAGAATTTATTAGCAATACCCCACAAGTTATACATTTACCCATGTATGTGTGATCAAATCATCAAGAAAATATGAACTTAAAGAATCCATAATAACCAGATGCAAACTCCTATTGAAATTCTTATACTTTAATCTATCAAATAAACAAGTTATTAACCTACAATTACTTAAATGCAACAATATTCAAGCACCACCCTCCTATACATAGCACAAGCAAAAACTATAATTCAAAGCGGAAGGAAATGATGAAGAAATGGGGGGGGGCTCATGAAACAATTTTTTGGATACAGATCTTAAGGAGAATAACAACCATAAAGAATATGATATTCATAAAGTTGCATAAAATATTCTAAGAACTAAGCCAATGACAGGGATAGAGAAAAGATTTTTTTCTGATAGGTATGATTGCAATTAGGGGTACAGAGAATAGGCAAGAGGCGCTGGAATTTACTGGAGAAAACTGGCAAGAGAACCAAGGTAATGGCAGCAAATAACTAGATTGAGAAAGGTAATAGAATGGAAAGAGGCCAAGAATTCATTTGGACTGCAGGCTAGAAATTGCCTTCCCTATCAATGATTTATAGACTATAGGCAAAGAGAAGGAAACAGGGGGATTCTAACTGAAAGACCAGCACTGGTAGAGTTTTTAGTAGAATCTAGTGCAGAAGCTGCTGTTAAAAAGGGATAATCAGCAGGGCATATAAAATATTGCATGATAACTATTCAAAGACATGCATCTGGAGTGTTTCTCCCTGGGCCTCCACTGAAAATTAGCTTTGTTCCAAGTCAGACTATCCCAGTAAACAAATGTTAAATAAATAAATAAATAAATAAATAAATAAATAATAATAAAACTATAGGAATCAATCGGAGTAGGTTAGAAAGGATTAGGAAGAGAGAGGAGAGAGAGTGGACAAGCAATTCACAAAGAAATAATGGTGGACATTTCTATGGCTCCCAAATATGCAACAAAATCTAGAAGATTTAGGATCTTTGCTTGGAAGTGTTTGCAATAGGTATTTTTATATCCGAAATCAGACTCCAAATAATTTTTCCTCAGGTAGATTGTACATTTTGGATATGTGATGCAGAAGAAAGAGGCAATTGGGAACATATTTGTGGGAGTATGATGAGCTGGCAGACTTTAAAAATTCTAAGCCAGACTTCTTTAACATGAATATTAGTGTACCTAAGGAAATTATTTTTTGAGTTATGATACAAAATTGGAATTGCCTAAATATAGTAAGGCCTTGCTAAATTTAATTATGAAAAAAGCAATTACTAGAAAATAGAACTCAAAATCTAAACCAATTGTACTAGAAGTAGTGAATACAGTAACAGAGACAAAACAACTGGAAGTGGGATCTTAAGAAAAGAGTAGGAGCAAATTACATAGCAAAAATGGAAACTGTGGGAACAGTACATGCAGAATCATATTTTAGAGGAGTAATGAGGTTTAAGGGAAGGCAGGAATTGAATGAGCCATGTAATGTTTGACTGACAATGGCTAAATAGATTATAAGTAATGTATAATGTTTGCAACTGAAAATATGTCAAAATGATTTGTTTTCATTTATATAAATGTATGATTGCCTATGTCATACGTGATAATTTAATACAGGCATTTCTTGTTTAAAAATAAACACAAAAAATATTATACTGTTTGGTTGTGATTGAGTATATCATCCACTCAAGAGAAGAACAATTAAGTAAACAGCCCCAAACTGGAAGAGCTGCTCCCTGTTAAACATCACATATGTTCAATGCTTTACTTTTATTTTATTTATTTGTATCTTTACCTGTGCCCTTAAAGGACAGCCAGGGAAGAGTTCACAGCACACCAAGTACCAAACAGCAGAACACAGTGTCAACTCAGGAGGGGATCACTCTGCCATTCTCTTCTCTAACAATCTTACCCTCTCACCTATAATTATCCTTATTCCCAACTTCCACCCAGCTGAACTACTTATTCTCAACTGCCACCTAAATTCCCATTAAAAATTCCCCATCGCCTCCACATTTATTCCTCCAGGAAATAATATACTCATCCTTGAGCTTATTCTGTCCTGGCTGTCCCACAACATACAATATGAAACAGCCGTACTTGGGGATGCCAATATTGACTGGTCAAAATTAGCATCAGACTTCCCACAACTCTGCATTTACTTACACGGGTTCCTCCAACTGTCCAATGGTCAGCTAGTGGGTCTTGGAGAATACCGCTATCAGAGATATAGTGAGGATGCGATATTAGAATCCCATCTATTGTAGTTCCAGTGATGAAGTTCTTGGGAGGCCTGGTAGTGGAATTGATTAGTTACGTAAAGTTATATAAGTTAATATTGAGTGAGTTAGTGGGAGATTGGATTGTGGCCCAATTTATGTTCATGTCCCCCAGGATTATGGTTTCATGAGTAATATTGGTCGAGACCCAGGGAGAATATCTTCAAGGGATGAGATATTGTCGCCAGGGGGACTATAGAGGGAGAGAACAAATATGAGTTTATGCGTGTTTAGGTGGAGTAGGGCTGGTATTATTTCTGCCTTGCCAAATTTGGGAAAGGGTTTGGTATAGGGGGTGACTAAGAGGGATGATGAGTAAAGGGGTGCTACACCACCACCCTTTTTTTCTGTTCTATCATTCCTTAACATGCGGTAGTTGGAAGGAGTTATTTCAGAATCTTGCATGTCGGGCTTAAGCCAGGTTTCTGAGATGGAGAGAATATCGGGCTGGTTATGTAGAAGCCAAGCATGAAGGTTTGGAATTTTGTTACACAGGCTCTGAGCATTTAGAGCTGAGAAGTGGAGGGGTCTGCCTGTTGCTTGGGGGGTTGGATGCAGTGTGGGAGATGGGCCTGGGTTTGGGTGGATGTCCCCAGAGAGAAGGATAGAGATAAGATGATGGATGAGGTATTTGTTTTGTTTGGGGTGTAGTATACAGGTAGAGCATTTTGTGGACATTAGACTAGTGTAGTTGGGAACAGTATTTTTAGAGTTAGGTAGGAGTTTATAGGGGAAGAGCATGATAGTGTTGAGGGGGTAGAGACTGGGAGATATATAAGTAACAGTAGATGTGTACCTTGTAGAGGATGGGGTAGTGGTGTGAAATGGGGGGAGTGGTTTGCATTAGTAGCTTGGATGATATAATTTAGGTAAGTTAAGGTAATTAGAAGTATTATCTGAGTAAGTAGGGATACAGATTTGAGGGTCATGGTGTTGGTTATTAGAGTAGAAGTACGGGTGAGTTATGTTGTGGAGTTAGTGTGAGTAAGAGATTATGCTTTAGGTTAATTGTTTAGTAGTTTATCAGGATAAGTTGTACTAAAGGTGGCAATTCCACTGACCCATCAAACTACAGACCCATAGCCATTCTTCCCCCCCTATCAAAAATACTTGAAAAGTGCATTCTTACTCAACTACTTAATTTTCTTCTTCAGGAAAACCTACTAACTCACACTCAACATGGCTTCAGACCAAACCACAGTTCTTCTACTGCACTATTAACCTTTACCCACGCAGTAGCTTCCCACTCCTTACTCCTCTCTAGACTTAATGATCTAAATCTCTCTGCTACTTCTCTTACTACCTTTCCAACAGGCAGCAATCTGTCAGATGGCTCACTTCCTGCTCCTCCTTTTTAGCCATAAAATGTGGTGTCCCCCAAGGATCCATCCTAGGCCCCCTTCTGTTCAATATATTCGTAACTGACCTCCATACATCCTGTATAAAATCCTCCCTCATTCAATATGCCGATGATTCTACACTCATCTCCAGCTCTGACAACTTATCTGATCTACACACACACACACACACACACACACACACACACACACACACACACAAACACACACACACACACCCAAGACTCCTTCCTGTCCGTAGAAACATGGCACATCAAAAATCCGCTCAACTTAAATCCAAAAAAAAAAAAAAAACTATTACTATTCCTTCCTCAACCTCTCTCAACCCTAAATCTTCCTTTGTCGTCACATCCCTTGACAAGACCACAATCCAAGCTGAATCTCAAACAAAGATCCTAGGCACAGTTATCAATGATGAACTTAAATTTAACCTGCATATTCAGCAAAATATTAATGAAAACACCAAAAACTAGGACTACTATACTGAAATAAGAAGTTTCTTAACTCAGATGCTAGATTCTCCATAGCTCAGTCTTTCCTCCTTCCCTCCCTTCTCTATGTAGGCCCTATTTTTACCTCCATTCACTCCACATATTTATCTAAATTCTAACAAACTTACCGCAAAGTAGCCAGATTTGCCACTAACTCACCACACAACTCACACCACTGCCTGGCACTCAACTCACTTAAATGTCTAGAATTCCCCCCAACAACTCCAAATGTCTCAGTTTCAAATCATACACTCTGTTCTATACAAACCTACTTCCTGCCTGTCTCTCTCCTCCCTGGTCTCCTATTACAACCCAAACGGCACTCTCCGAACATCGAATCAACAACTCCTTGACATATACAAACCCAACAAATGTGGAAAACTACTTTACAAATGCAGTGTAGCCAAAGCTTGGAATAAACTCCCCTCACATATAAGAACCATCCCCCACCCTAAACACTTAAAAAAAAACTTAGACTACATTTACTTAACATAAAGTATTGCCCCTGTCATGACCCTACCTTACCATCTACACCTTTTTCACACACACCCCCAAGCCAGTAATAAGTAACAAACTCTTTTTAGCTAGGAGACTACATGACATAATTGGTATGGGGTATGTTTATTATTGACTTGCTTGCTAGAAAAAAAGACATTGCTGACATTACAACGATTATCTTATTATGCTTTTTATTTTATCTTATTCTCATTTTTATGTACATATAACTACCTGTTAATTGTATTAGTGCTTCATTTGAACTGTGTTTTGATTAACTGTTAATTATGTCTTCATTTTCTTTGTATCTGTAAAATTTCTGGAGCTTTTCTCCTCAGGTCTCCACTGAAAATAGGCCTCTGGCTCAGTTGGACTAACCCGGTTAGCAAATGTCAAATAAATAAATAAATAACTAAAGTAAGATGTCAAGTTCTGAGAAATGCATTAATGTTGCATGTGCATAACTTTGTATTTACAGCCATACAGAAAGTGATGATAAGCCCTAGCGGTGAGGAATTACATCTTGGGCTGATTATTGGGAATATTATTGACTCACTACTTTAGTCTGAGAAACATACAGGAGTTGAAGTAATCATTTATCTCCATATTCTGGAAAATATTTTATGATTAGGACTGTTCTTTCTGCTGGCAGCCATTCATCAACATCTGCTTAGGAACTATATGCATGCTTCTGTGTGAACCTTCAATGTCAGGTAGAGATACTGATGGCACTTAAAGAAATATGCCTACTACATTTAATGTGGGTATCTGCAGGGACCTATTATGGAATTGGGATATACTGCACCATATGATGCTGTCTGCACACTGCATGGTGTGTACCCTTGTGTTACTGTGCCACTTTCTGTGTATTTAAATTAAAGCATGGGGACACACACTTGCTGCTGTCTGTCATGCAGCTAAAGGGACATTTGAACAGGACTGTGACTTGTATCTGTTTGAGTATTTTGCCTAACAATTGTCACCATTCTTTGATGTGTCATTCCCTTTAAAGCATGAACAGAAAGTGGAATTAAGTTGCTTACCACCAGAGGCAGGAGAGGCTAGCAATCACCCATTGTTAGTTCCACTCATAAATGCTGACCTGTTTGAAATACATTCAGTCTATTGTCAAAATACATTCACTCACGGCAAACTTCCCATTGTTTCTTCTCACTGTAGTGATGGATGACAGATTTTTCTCAGCAGGCAGGTCCACTTGTGCTGATATATTGACAAAGAGCATGAGGGTGATGAGGATGGAATGCCACACCAGAGGGGGAATCCTGGTTCCTTGCTTCTAAGTAACCTAATATGATTTCCTTGTGTGGCCCAGATACAGATGGCGGAGGTGTTTGGCAGAAATAGAAAGGACTATAGCTCAGATGAATAGACTCCTTGAGTGGATAGCAAAGTCATTCACAGTATGAGACCCTACCACTGGGCCACTGGGGAGATTGTGGTCCAAACTACTGGTCATCCTGATCTAGCACTTGGTAATGAAACACAAAATTGTCCCTCTGGCTTATACCTCAATCTGTCCCCATCCCTTCCTCTTAATGTGCCCCTTCCTCTTAAATCAGGATGCAGACACTGTACATTGAACAAGTCTTCCTCCACCATCTTTGTCTCTATTCTTCCAGTGTCTCCCCATACCGATGAGTGCACATCTTTTTTTCTGCATTATTCTATGTATGACTATCTCCACATTTTCCTGTTTTCCCCAACCTGCACACTCCTATATATTGCCCTTTAATGTGACCATTTGCTTTCTGCCTTCCCCTTTTTTCTATTTTTCTATACACCTCTTTCCTGCCATTTTATACACCTGACAGGAGTCCATATATTCGGACACCATAGCAATGTAGTTACAAGGACTGCATTTTTATATTGCCTTGTAAAGCACTTTGTGGCATCCTGCCAAGGGACATGCTGGCATACACAACCTAGCTTATACATGTATAGCTATTTTTCAGATGTTTCATTCTAGGAGTTCATGTTCTAAGATGTCTCAGAAAATGGTTGACTTATACATCTTTACCCTGACTGGAGAAAGGGCTCCAACACGGCATTAATGTAGAGAACATGACTAGTTAAAAAAAGTGCACCTCTTCATGGCATCATATTAAGTTGACATGAAGCCCAGACAAAAAAAAAAAAGTAAACAGAAACCATTTTTTAAACTCACTAAATGCAGCTTTTATTGTTTAGCAAGCAAAATAGTAAATGAAGAAAAAAGTAATGCATGTATGTGCGGGTGTTTGTATGCATCTGTACACACGAAAGAGAGTAAAACAGAATTAGTAGTAAGAGGACACGGTATCAGCACAGAACTTTTTTTGACTGCAATAGGCAGTCTATCATCATGTGTTATCTGTAAAATAACTTGTACTGTGTCTCTGATGCCTGTCATCACTGACTAATCCTCAGTGATTTAGCAGCAAATCCAATATTCTTGTTGAGAAGGAGAAGGATTATCGGGTTAATCAGGGACAATTAAGAATCATGGGGGGCTTCTGTGCCTTACATTGTATTATTTATTTTTCATTCATTTGATCACATTGAGACATCTGAGGTGTATTCACTTAAAGTGGCTGCAACTGCTGAGCATTGTGTGTTTGTGTGTACAGAGATTAAAAACTTACATAACTTATAATTTGGATGTAAATTACTTCCTCCAACAACAGTTACATATGCTACAGCATTTTTACAATATTAGGGATTCAGCCTTACAGCACACCTGTGCTCACATTAATTTTCTGATGATGCCTACCCTGTCAGGCATTACTGCTTGCATGAGGCTGTGCAATGTGGATTGCTACCGCTCTACAAACATGTCTTGCACTAATATGTAAGGTTTTCACTGCACAGATGTATTTAATTGCACAATTTTCACTGCACAGATTTGTCTATTGGCATGGTTGCTCTGCTGTTCATTCATGTGTTCTGGAACACAGATAGCTAACATGTGCCACATGTCGTATCCTGCATATTTAATTACCCCGTATGTTTCCATGTAGTGCCATCTAACTGCACAAGCCTCACATAGAAGTACAGTAACTGTCAATGAATCTTAGTCCATGAATTCTGATGCATTTTAGACAGATTTTTTTAAGTAGAATGGAGTTAGATAAGGTTCATATTGATGAAGACACCAATGTGTTGAGGTGAAGGGTTTAGCCAACATTTAAAAATGTATTGACATAATCTTCAGAAATGAAACAGAATAAACTACTGTGTGTTGCAGTTTTCCCAGCAGCTTTACAGACTTTCTACCACAAGTGCTAATGCTTTTAGAAGAAATGTCTTGCTTCTTGTTTATGCCTAATGGATTTCTTTGCTTGGTTACGTGGGGATATGTGTAGTCCATGTCTATCTGTATGTTAGTAAGAAGTAAAGGTTGTAGAATTTAATGTTTTATTTTCATTATTAAACATCACTTTGGAGGGGAGATGGAATATAATTATCTCTGCTGGGTTAAGTTATCTGTTTATAATTTAAACGTTTAAAGCAGTTGCTGCAGTTTATACATTTCTGATTACGTAATGGGTTTCAGCCATTATCTTATTTTATAGCAGTATATATTTAGTTTTCGCTGTTATTTTTATTTCCTAAATATAGAGGAAAAGCTGAAAGACACAACAACAACAGCAACAACAACATAGATCATATGCTAAACATATAAAAATAAATTTTTCAGTAACAATTCTTTTAATTTATTTATTTATTGACATTTGTTAACCGGGTTTGTCCAGCTGGGCCAGAGACCCATTTTCAGTGGAGACCTGAGGAGAAAAGCTCCAGTTACAAATAGTTTACACTACATAGAAATTTAGTTTACAATCTGTAAAATTTCAGTTTATAATACATAAAAATAATGAGTAAGGTAAAACACATCAGAAAATATATATACAATAGTTTTTTTTGTACATGTTCAGTGAAATACTACTGACAGAGCAATTTATAAAAGTTTCTGGATGATTATAATTGTGAGATATGAGAGATGAGAATGCATGTATAAGGATAAGGTGGAAAGGGGACAACAGGTAGATTAATATGCAAAGGCAAGCGGGAAAAATTTGGAAAAGATAAGGGTAAAAGACAGTAATGGAGTTAGGTAGGGTCATGGCATGTACAAGTTTTGGTGTTAAGTGAAGTCTGAGTTTGTTTTTAAAGTGTATAGGGTGGGTAATGGAACATATGTGTGTTGGAAGATTATTCCGTGCTTGGGATATGTAGGATTTGTACAGTAGTGTACTGATAGCTTTCTTTGTTTGGTAAGTGTCTAGGAGTTGCTGGTTAGAGGTGCAGTGTGTGCGGTTGGGAGTATAGGTGGATACTAAGGAGGAGAGAGCAGGGCAAGAGGATGGTTTGTGTAGTATGGAGTGAGTTATGTGAAACTGTGATAGAGGGAGTTGTTGTGGAAGTTCCAGCCTTTGTAGAGAGTTAGTGCAAGGCAATGGTGTGAGTTATAAGGGGAGTTTGTGACAAATCTTGCTATTTTGTGGTATGTTTGCTGGAGTTTGATCAGGGTAGTAGATGGAATGTTAGTTAGAATTGGGGCGGCATAGAAAATGGAGGGGAGAAGAAGAGCTTGGGCCAGGGAGAGTCTAGCATGAGAAGTCAAGACTTTTCGGTTGCGATAAAGCAAACCCAATTTTTGGTGAGTTTTTTTATACCTTGAAGGATATTCAAGTTAAATTTAAGTTCGTCATCAATGATGGTACCTATAAGCTTTGTGTGGGAGTCAGGTTGTATGGTGGTGTTGTTGGAGGATGTGATGACAAAGGTAGATTTAAGGTGAAAAAGAAAATGAGGAAGGAATAGCAGGAGTTTGTTTTTTTGGGGGGTTTAGGATGAGTAAATTATCAGACACCCACTTTTCAATAGATAGAAAAGGGTCTTGGGTAAGAGTGTGAAGATCAGAGATTTTGCTGGAAGTGGAGATAAGAGTTGAGTCATCAGCTTACTGAATTAGAGCAGATTGTTTCAATGAAAGTGAAAATTGTTTTAACTTCATAACATTTCATTTTAATGTCTTATATACAAGAATTTCATGACACAGAATTTTGAACTCGGATGTTTACTGGTTGCCAACAGAATGTTGGTGGATTCAAAGTTATCACTGAAATGAAGACTTTTCTAGAACTACTATTCAGACACTTGCTTTGACAATCTACAGCTAGTTTCTTTGTGGGTGAGGAATACTCTTTAAGTCTATATTTTCGTAAGAAAAAAATCAATTGATGGCTGTATGTTAAATTATGGAAATGTAAAAGGTGCAGACAGAATTTGCTGGGAATGCAGTTAGAGGAGGGGGGGGTTGTTGCTAGTAATTGATATGATTTTTCTTTATTCCTAAGTAGCCACACCATGAATAGACCACTTGCCTTGTTTAGTGATTCTGAGATGCAAAGTTTGTGACAAAGTTCTGCTATTTTTATGTAACAGGTTGGCAATGCATTGATTTGTACGTTGGATTGGTGCAACTTGTTTGAGAAGGAAACTGAATGTATTATGGCAGGCATTTTGGAAATAAAGAGGGATTAGCCGCTAGGATATTAAATAAATACCTGTTATAAGATCAATATAACACAGAGACAAAACAAGTCTGCTTCAGATGTAGATATCAATTGCTAAGACAATACTTTTAAGTACAAATTTGCTCTGCGCGACACCGGAATGTTTATGATTTTATCATGTTTGTCATTTCAGTACTGACACATCTACCCAACAATTTTTGCTGATTATGAATCTTTTTCTAACACAAAGCACATATACTTTTATATTCATCTATCTGCTTAGATGGAAAGGGCTTGAATGGTTACAAATGCACATTTATGTTAACTAATCTTAAATATAGTCCTATAAATTTGGAGATGTGAATGTAGTGTGTCTATCAATAACTTGGTGCAGTTTTATTTTTTGTATCTTCTGGCTGATATTTTTAGGCAGAAGCTACTTCTTCAGTATTCAGATTAGCCACTGGTGGATTTATTGAGGGTACTCACCCCTCCCCATCTTGGATTACAGAATGCAGGGAATGCACATATAAAGTTACATATATCCGAAGCATTAAAGGAAGTTTAAGTTAATCTAATTTTAGATGTCTGTAGGTTGCTGAAACATTTACATGTGAAAACTAATAAGGCGTTTTGATACCCATTTTACATTGCCAGAAATATGCCAGATTCATTTACTATTAGAATTTTGTTAATGAAGTTTCTAATACATGATTTGATTAATCTTAGTCTTTGTACCATCTCAAAACCCTTCATTTCACTCCGCATCAATGCCTTAGCTTGAATGATTTTTGTAGGGCTTAGACCAAAAGTTCAAGTACATTAATATTCTTTTTCAAAAGTTTAGCTATTTTAATTTTCTGAGGTAATTCACAAACTACAATTTTTCATCTGATTTAATATTTATTACAAGAAATGCAAAATGTAAATGGAGATTAGGTCTTATCTCCTGTCATACATGTGAAGTAATTTTTATAGAAAAAAGGTATCCCCTTAATAGGTGTGTACTACGCTAATAGCCCTGGGGCCTGTAGAAGCCTAGCCATAGGATTACCCTGGCATAGTGCCACCCAACCTTAGTTCCCAGTGCCTCTGTTGAGTAGAGCCACTGAAATTATCCCCAGGGTGAATTTATAGGTTCATAGGTGTGTTTGTTTGTTAAAATCAGCTCACATATTGAAGGGATGTAAAGGAGATATGTATATTTGTTTAAATTTGCTGAATGGTACTAATGTTGACGTGCATAATGTTGACATCAAATGTTCAAAATTATGCATGTCGACATCTTGCTACGCATGTGTCTAGCATCTGTCGCGGTGCATACAAAAACTGAAAAACAAAAATCAAAAGAACACACATTTTTTGCAGGTGAGCAATCCCATCTTCATCCCCCCCACACATCCTGCTAATTACATATAATAACTCCCATATTGCACAGTTCTTGGGGAAAGGGCAAATTTGTCAACTCCGAGAATCGCTTGATCTGCAACTTTGATTGACAGGTGTTGACTATCTGTTCAGTTAACCAAATTGTGTCGACTAAACAGATGTCGACCAAAGAGACACATACATTTTGATGACACCCTTAACATAAAGTGTGCTCTATGTTGGTACAGTTAATTGAATGTCAAAGTGTTTAAGTATTCATACTTTTATGTTTTTACATTTGTTTGATATTTTATTCCATTTTCATTATTTTTGTTTAGTATATAGCTTTTGGTTTTACTTAGCGTTTTCCTACATGCTGATTAATGTAGTCAGCTCTTATTAGTACAGCTACATCTTGCTTTTAATTATTGTCTCTTGTGTCTCTCAATAATGATTTTACTTAATATTACTGCATACTTTTTACGTTTTCTATTACTTTTCTCTTGTACTTTCACTGTTATCTTTTTGTGAACAGATATAAATTTTTGGGGGAGTATAAAGGACCTGAATATGAATTCCACAATATTATTTTTCCAGATTTTCAACGGGAGTGCTGCTTATGCATGTAATAGCCTAACTTTTTAATATTTTAGACATGGAATCCACAGGTTTTTTAACAGTTTATGATTCTTTTGAATATTTGTGGTCACTGACCATTTGCTGCTTGCACATATAATGTACTAACTTTTTAATATTTTGTACATGGATTCCATAGGTTTTTATCAGTTTTCAGACCTTTATGATACTTTTGGTCACTGGCTAGTATGTAGCATAATAGCATAACACAGATTACTTAACATGATTTCTCTATTTCAACTGTAAGCATGGATTTATCACTACTTTGTTATAGGCATTACTACATGCATGTTAATATAAGATTCCTCTATAGTCTTAGGTATGTTTGCCCTAACTCTTTTAATTGTTCACTACTGCAGGCATTTTGATATATGACACCTTTACAGTTTTAAGTGTGTTTACCCTAACTCTTTTGGTTTACCACATTAACATGTAGTTGTTAGTGACTAAGTCATCATTGCATGGGGGATGGTATGTCTTACATTACAACCTTTATATATGATTTCCACTTTATAACTTTCATATTCTGAAGAAGTTCCGTCCACTAATAAAGGAACGAAAGCGCTAAATACCAGTTGGATTGTGTGATGGTTTTTTTTGTTAATCTGAAATATTTTTATTATAGATATATAGATAATAAAATCCCCTTTCAGTATGACCCAGTATCAACATCTTTTATTAAGTCCCTACTTAAGAAACTGAAACCTACCACACTCTCAGCAGACCTACTACCTGCAGAGTTTTTCCAAAAAGCCGCTAATGAAATAGCATACCCAATCTCAATTTTAATCAATAGAACCATCGACGAAGCTTATATCCCCTCCATCTGGAAAATCCCCCACATTATTCCACTTCATAAAGGGGATATTCTATCGAACATTCAAATTATAGGCCCATAGCCATCCTGTCTTCCTTGGCTAAAATAATGGAAAAATGTATCCACAAGCAATTTCTTCCCTATCTGAATCAAAACTCACTCCTAGCTACCTCCCAGCATGGATTTAGACCTTGCCATAGTACAACCTCAGCCCTTCACTCCTTCTCTCACACAATAAATCTAAACTGTAATAACAACAAGCTCTCCTCAGCCCTCTTCCTAGACCTATCTAAGGCATTTGACATGGTAAACCATCACCTACTGCTAGACACATTAAAATCACTCTCCATAGATAACCAAGCAATCAGCTTGTTTCATTCTTACCTAAGTGGCAGAAAATAAGCTGTACTATGGAAGGATAACGTATCATCCCTTTTACCAGTCACCCTTGGAGTCCCACAGGGATCTATACTAAGTCCCCTCCTATTCTCCATATTCATTAATGACTTGTATAAAGTCATCCCAGATGCAGCTTGTATTCAGTACGCAGATGACTCCACACTAATCTGCTCTGCCACCTCCCCCACAGACCTGCAATCCCTGACCCAAATCAGTTTTAACAAGGTAGAGAACTGGCTAACTGGTCGCCGACTACTATTAAACCCAAATAAAACCAAACTATTACTCTTCTCACATACTCAAAATGTCCCCTCACCTCCTCAAACCATGACATCTTATAATGGCACCATACTTTCCCCAGAACCTAGCACTAAACTACTGGGAGTGGTCATCGACACTAACCTTAAGTTTGATGCTCAAATAGACAAAACTATTAAAACAGTTAGTAAAAAACTGGGGTCCTTATACAGGATTAAACAATTCCTAACCCCATCTGCTAGAACTGTTATCACCCGCACTCATCTGCTATCAACCTTTCTCTATGCCTCACCCCATCTTTGTAAACCTAAGCAAATCTAACGTCAGTAAACTTACTAGGTGCTACAGTAACACTGACAGATTTGCCACAAGATCAGCTTATAGAACCCATCACTGTCTTAACCTTCAATCACTAGACTGGCTAGGATTACCCAACCAACTGCAATATAACCAACTAATAGTTGTTCACAAAATTCTCTACCAACCAGACAGTACACCCATACTGAAAAATATTATCACCCCTTACAGTAACCTAAAGGCCCTTCGCTCTGGCAACAAAATGCTAGTACAAACTGCTAAAACCAACAACTCAGCCAGTGATTCACTATTGTCTAACTCTGCTGGAAAAAAACTAGAACGTACTTCCTGAAGAACTCAGCACAAACCCCTCCTTATCCCAATTCAAAAAATCCCTTAGAAATTACTTAAAAATGCATTGGCTCTGTCCCTGTTCAAACCCTGACTAACCTCCTTTCAAACACAATCTACATATGTGAACCTCATTACAGGATTAAAACTCTGATCCTCTAACAGTCTAAAAATGTTGTGCTTCTCTCACATAATGGAAAAAAATTTTAAACTTAAGCCTATAGTCATATGTGGAAACCATTGTACTATGCATATGTTCCTTTTTAAGATGAAATCCTTAACTACTTCTTTCTCAGCCTCTAACTTCCAAACTTCCTGTGTGTACATGAGAAAAAAAATGTACCTCTGTGCACATATCATTAAATAAACCACAATTCTGTTATAAAACAATGTAATAATTTATGTGAATAACATATACCTGTGTGTGTAAATAACACTAAACAAGTTTGAATTATGTGATAAATTCTATGTAACATTTTTCACTGTATTTACACCTGTTTGCACATTTGGAGCTTTTCTCCCTGGGCCTCCACTGAAAATGGGCATGTATCCAGTTGGACTTTCCTGCCATACTTACCCTATCTCCACAATTACTAGCAAAGCCCTTCATTTCACAAAAGAACCCAATCTCATCTCCTTGCTAGTTACTCACCTAAACAACTCCATATTACACCTGATTAGCACTCTCACATCTGGAGACATCCATCCAAATCCAGGCCCCACCACTATAACCGCTACAAATAAATCCCTATTACTCACTTCCTTTAACTCCCAAAGCATAGTAAACAAAGTCCCAAACCTTCATGCTTGGCTCGCACACAATAAACCTGACATCCTGACTATTTCAGAAACCTGGCTAAAACCACACATTAAAGACTCTGAAATTGTTCCTCCAAACTACTCCATCATAAGAAAAGACAGACCTCATAAAGAGGTGGAGGAGTAGCCCTCCTATTTACTTCCTCCCTAGTAGTTACTCCCTACAACAAACCTATTCCACACTTTAACAACGCCGAACTTCTCCTCACCCTACTACAAATCAATAAGCATAAACACATATGTATAGCTTCCCTTTATATCCCCCAGGTGATAATATCTCCACACTCGAACTTATCCTTTCCTGGCTATCCACTAACATTAGTAATGAAACCATAATCCTAGGAGATGTAAATATTAACTGGTCCCTTATCCAGACTCCTACAAATCCTATTAACATCAACCTCTACAATTTCTCACAACTGATCACTTCAATAACTCACCCTGCCAAAACTCCTCCAATGGGAGTATATTGGATTGGATTCTAGTCTCCCATCCTCACTATTTCACCAACAGTGGCACTCTTCCCGACCCACTTGGTGACCACATACCCACCTTTACCCACCGACTTCCCACTATCCTCCAACGAACCCACAACTACATTACTATCCGTGACCAAAAACTTCAACCCAATAACCTTTTCAAGCTCATTACAAGCAATTAACTGGAATTGTTTAAAAACACTACCCCTAGACAATGCTGTCTCACACTTTAACTCAACATTTTTAAAATTACTAGACTCCCAAGCTCCCTTACGGACAAAAAGAATAAAAACTAAATCAGCCCCATGGCTCTCCAAAAGTACTCTTGCTACCATGAGACAGAGAGACAAAGTCTGGGCACGCTACCAAAAACACAAGACAGCACCACTCCTTAACGAATATAAAATGCTCAAATAAAGTAAAAACTCATTACTTCTGATCGCCAAAACTACTTCTCTATACTCCAAAACCATAATAAAACAACCTCAAAAATTCTGGAAAGGGATCTCTACTCTCCTCCACCCTAGCAAACCAGATACTCCTTCTCCAGATCCAAATGCTCCACTACTTGATTTAGCGACCCAATTTAATTCTTTCTTTATTGACTCTATTTCCAAATTGACCTCCTCATTCTCCAACACCTCCCTGCTATCCAATACTCCCTCACCCACCCCCACTCTCTCTACTTCTATACCCTACTCCCCACCCACTAACTCCTCTACCCCCTCTTCTACGCAAACTCTATCCTCATCTACACCACCCCATAATTTCCCCCCTCCTGGCTGCACCCTCTTCTCACTAAATCCCATACCTACATCTACTATAAAGAAACTACTTCAGAAATTGAAACCATGTACCAATGCTCCTGACAATATCCCTTCTTACTTTCTCAGTATAGCAGCTGAAACTCTTGCCTACCCTATTAGCATCTTAATTAACCGCTCCCTACAAGAATGTACAGTTCCCCAAATCTGGAAACAAGCCTTTATTATACCTCTACACAAAGGTGGCAACAATAACAACATTACTAATTTCCGTCCCATAGCCATCCTGTCCCCATTTCAAAACTCCTAGAAAAATGTGTCCATCTTCAACTCCTTCCTCACCTCCTAGACAACCATCTTATAACTCCCACACAGCACGGTTTCAGACCTAACCACAGCACTATGACTGCCCTCCTCTCCTTCCTTGAAATTGTAAATAAAGCCCGTGACTCTGGACAAATTGTTTCCACCTTACTTCTTGACCTCTCCAAAGCCTTCGATACTATCTCACACAGCCTGCTCTTAACTAAACTTTCCAATCTTTACCTAACTTCCACCTCTTTGAACTGGTTCTCTAGTTATCTATCTAACAGAAACCAAGCTGTAAAATGGAAAAAAGCCACCTCCACTTTCCTTAGTACCCCTACAGGAGTGCCACAAGGCTCCATACTCGGTCCTCTTCTCTTCAATATTTTTATTAACGACTTCCACAAATCAATCCCATACTCTAGCATCATCCAATATGCAGATGATTCAACTATCATCTGTTCTGCCTCTTCTATCACTACACTACAAAAACTTACTCAAGATGCCTTCTTTTCCACAGAGCAATGGATGCTAAGTAATCATCTAGCCCTCAATGCTAGCAAGACCAAACTAATGTTATTTACTCATTCTAGAGTCACTCCTCCCGACCTGAATACATTCTTAATTACTAGTCAAAACAACTCACCTCTTGAAATAGTGTCAGAGACCAAACTACTTGGGGTCCAAATCGACAACCAACTCAAATTTAATTCTCACCTGCAAATAAACATCAAAAAAACACATCAAAAACTTGGCATGCTTTATAGACAGAATGCCTACCTCACATCTGCCACTAAAATCACTCTCTACTTCCTTTCTTATCCCCTCCCTACTCTATGGTGCCCCACTACTAACTAATCTTCAGTCCTTGTTAAAAACAGCTTACCTCCTGCTATAATAAAATTGCAAAATTGCCACCAGCCATAACTCCTCCACACACCACTGTTTATCCCTCCATAAACTAAAATGGCTAGAACTTCCCAACCAACTATCTTATACTCAACTAACCCTAGCCCATAAACTTATTCAAAACCCCTTCCTCTGTCCCTCCCTTTCCTCTGCCTTTAAAATGCACCTACCTAACAGAGTTCTAAGGTCAAATAATCAAAATCTACTAGAAGTGCACAAACCTACTCATCCCCAGGCAAAGCCTTCTGTCCTTCAGCCTCGCCTCTGGAACTCCCTACCCCACTCATCCGCACGCCTCCAACCACTCAACCTTCAAAAGTCTCTTTTTCACATCTAGCATCACAGTGGGAATGCTCATGCTCCCACCCTACATAACTAACTCTACTCATAGTCCTCCAATATCTCATCCTACTTTATATAGCTACTATGTTTGTTCTCTAATCTGTATAATGTTTAACATTTGTTCGATTACTAGTATTTTTCTTCTCAATGTATTAACTGTTATGACTGCTACTGTATATTTGATAAGTTTTCACTTGTATCCTGTCTACATTGTATTAACTCTCTGTACCTACATTTTTTCTGTCAAATGTTGAATGTACATTTTCTTTGTGGAGCTTTTCTCCCCAGGACTCCATTGAAAACGGGTTCTTTATGGCCCAATGGACTATCCTGGTAAACCAACTGCAATAAATAAATAAATAAATAAATAAACAATAAATATATATAAAGACCTACATCTATAAAAGTCAGCATGAAAAAGTTGACCTAAAATCTTTGACAAAATAATTTGCATACACTGAAACAAAATAGTGATTTTTTTTCATTTGATGTGCTTAGGGTTTTGATGTTGTTGTTGTTGTATGAGATCATTATAATGCTGCGATTGGGGAATATGCCCTATCCCCAGCATTTTTGCAATCTTGGAGATGATATTTTTAATTAGTGTGAGGCAGGGGAGCATGCCCCTGCAAAAAACATTGTTTTTTTGTTTGTATGGTTAGAGATTTGGAGTATGTGGATGGAAATGTTATTGTCAATATAAATTTGGTTGGTTATTTTAGGCTTAGATCTTTTTAAGTAGGCCCATATATGTGTGTACACACACACACACACACACACACACACACACTATATATATATATATATATATATATATATATACATATATATATTTATATAGGGTCTATGACACGGCATCGAAAAGGCCTTTCGTCATACAGATTTATAATCGAAAATTGCATTAACAGAAGTCGCTTTTGTGAGATCACAATACAGTGAAGTTTGGAAAATTTGCCCTTCCCTTAATGTAGTGTGTTCTCGGAGTTGGTATATATATATATATATATATATATATATATATATATATATATATATATATACATATATATATATATATATATATATCTATATATAAAATCACTGAACCCACAGGCATTGCCAACATACTGGCAGACAGGTTCAGTGCAAACTTCACCCCCCTCTCCCCCCCTAAAGGAGAGATAACTATCCCAGCCGAGTGTAGCCTCCCGGACATCTCAAATGCGCAGGTGAAAGCTACTCTCTCTAAAGCTAAAAACACAGCATCAGTGGGACCGGATGGTGTCCCCGGCTGTGTGCTACACGAGCTAAATGAGGAATTAAACCCGCACATAAGGCAGCTGTTTAATCTCAGCCTTACCACAGGATACGTGCCCAAGGAGTGGCGTACGGCAACTGTGGTCCCACTCCACAAAGGCGCGCCTCACGGACCCTGGTAATTACCGCCCCATAAGCTTAACAAGTCTAGTCTGCAAAGCTATGGAGAGGATCATAATGGAGCTCATAAACAAAGATATAGGGGACTTGCAGACATTGGACCCGACCCAGTTTGGCTTTGTCAAGGGAAGATCATGCCTTTGAACTTGGTCAACTTCTTCAAACAGTCACCAAGGCCATTGATGAGGGAAAGGCAGTCCATACAGCCTACCTTGACCTTGCAAGGCTTTCGACACAATACCCCACTCGGGTATTGTAGAAAAACTTACCAGCCTAAATGTAAACCCATATGTCACAAGATGGGTTGCAAACTGGCTTAAGGACAGAACCCACAGGGTTAGAGTTGCTGGCACTATGTCAGACTCCAAGCCGGTCACAAGTGGTGTCCCACAGGGCTCGGTCCTTGGCTCTATTGTTTGGCATCTACTTCTCAGAAGTACAGGCCAACATGGGAGGACTTTGGCTGACAAAGTTTGCAGACGACTGCAAACTGGGCGCCATAGTGGAAAGTGCATCGGACACGGATATCCTTCAGAAGGGACTCACGGAAACAGATAGCTGGTGCCAGAGCCATGGCCTGAAGTTAAACGCCAAAAAATGTATAGTCATACCCTTCGGGAAAAGCACTGTAACCCCAAGCTACCATATAGGTGGCAATCCACTAAGCACAGAAGAGGTTATCAGGGACCTGGGGACCCAGGTTGACAGTGGTCTTTCTTTTGACACTCACGTTGCTAAAGTGGTTAGAAAGACCTTCTACATTGCCCACCTGATCATGAAGGGATTCACATCCAGATCTAGTGAGGTCATTGTTCCCCTGTACTCTTCACTTATCAGACCAATGATCGAGTACAATGCCCCATTCAGGATGTATCTCACCCGACATCTGCAGCAATTGGAGAGACCCCAAAAGTTCCTCACCAAAAGGATAAAGGGACTCCAAAATCTGTCATATGCTGCCAGATTGAAGAAACTCCAGCTCTATTCAGTCGCATACCGTCTGCTCAGAGGTGACATGTGCCTGACATACAAGGCCATGTCCAACCCGGAATTAATGGACATGCTCCACCTCAAAAAATCCAAATCCACCAAAACCACTAGAGCAAGCGACTTAAACCTTAGCACGGATATAAATAGGACATGCTGGAGGGATAGATTTATCACTCAGAGACTCCCTATGCTGTGGAATAAAATCCCGGTCCATGTGAGGCAGAGCACCTCGCTGACTCTGTTCAAGAGAAATCTAGACCTGTGGATGGGAGATCGTAGGTTTACCCCGGGAATCATCTCTGTGTGTCACTGCTGGACAGAGGCACAACAAACTAATGGGCACAGTATTTTTTCATATAAGGGGTGGCGTAAGCCACAAAAATTTGGGCTAGGCTTATAAATGCCTTAGGGCAGATAGCCTAGTATAAACCTATGAACCTATGAACCTATATATTTTTTTTTTTTTTTTTTTTAGTTAGCAGGGGGTGGGGGGCCCACCCACCCCTCCCACAAAATCAACTTCTATTAAAGCAATTTTTGATTATTAAGCTGTTTGATGAAAGGCCTTTTCATTGCTGACATGGACCCTATATACACACACACGCGCACACACACACACACACACACACACACACACACACACACACACACACACACACAGTAGAGAGGTGGGACCTATGGTAGTTTCGATAATTAACCTGCTTGGATAATCAAACATACATTGAACTAGATAAAAAGCTTCTAAAATCTTGTTTTTTCTGCATGCAGGGAATACACCTTTCAACCATTCGGTGATTTCAGTGGACAATAAAGAGTATTTTTCACACGAGTGGGCTACAAGCTCAAAAAATATGCATAAGCAAATACGTATAACATTTATATATTCAGACTTTATGAGTTTTTTTACCTGAAAACTTTGGAAGGCTGCATTCAGATAATTGACATTTTGGATAATTGATGTTCAGATAATCGACTCTCTACTATATAAACAGTCTCCGGGTAAGTAACCTCCTGTCCATAACAACAAAACAACAAAACAACAAAAAACTGTAAACTGAAGCAAATTAAACCCACCCATGTGGAGGGCTTTACCCCGCACCTCCCCTAACTAAATATACCAACTCTGAGGTCAAACTACAGTGGGGAAAGGGCAAAATTCACCATGAAGGACAAGTGGTTACTTACCCGGAGTTGTTCATTGGTGTTCCGGGTATTCGTTCATGTGAGGTTTTGGCAATTTCATTTCTGTCTTGTGGGATTCACAAAACACACACCAACATTTGCGGAGGCTGTCAATAAAAACCTGCCTAAGCATCAGGAACCTCCAAAGCAGAAACGCAAGCAAACTCCACCCCCAAACACAACCAAAATGACGCACAGCCCACAAACTCAGTGTGCCACTCAACCACAGCCCATAAGGTATAACAACATACTCAACACTCTAGGCATAGGTGACTCTATAGTCAGGCACACTGATGTTCCACTCACCAGGCTAAACAAGGAGAAAGTTACTGTCAGCTGCCTGTCAGATGCCAGGATCCACCACATAATGCACGCACTCAGGTCATTCCACAACAAGTACAAATATGACACTGTCATTGTCCATGTTGGTGTAAATGACCTGAGAAGTACCTCCCTGGACTACATGAAAAGAGACATGGAGGAGCTCTCCGATCTTGTAGCCCAGGCAGGTATGACCCTAGCCCTGAGTAGCATCCTGCCATCACCCAGAATGATACCACAGTACAAGGACAAAATGATTGACTTCAACAATTGGCTAAGCTTCTGGTGTCATTCTAAGGAGATCCAGTATTTGTCTGCCTGGGACAACATGATTGACAGACCACAATGCTTTGCCAGAGATGGCCTGCACCTGTCGCCCTTGGGATTCCGGATACTGGCTAAGGCTCTTGCCACCCCTATATAGTGCCTTTTTTAGGCAAGGGGCAAGGTTCAAATGACAAATTCACCACCGTAACAGGTACAAGCAAGAAAAATCTGAGGGTAATGCTACTCAATGCTAGAAGTCTAAACCTCAAAATGCACTCACTGGAGGCACTCCTTAAAATGGAGAACATCGACATCTGTGCAGTGCAGAGACCTGGTTCAAAGCTCCAGAGAGCACCCCTGCATTACCAGGCTATAATTCATACCACACCTTTTGGCCACCTAACCTGGAACAAAACACTAAAGGTGGCGGTGTGTCCATATTCATTAAGTATATCCACACCTCCAGGCTAGTTGCACAAGATAATGCATCCGAGATTATCCAAGTGCAACTAACTCTGGGCAAGAACACAATCCAAATTGTAGCTTGCTACAGACCCCCCACCATGCCCCAGGATTCCCACTCCTCATTTCTTGATACACTGAAAAGTATTAGGGTACAACCCAACACCCTAATAATGGGCGATTTCAACTACTCCACCATTAACTGTTAAAACTACTCATGTACCAACTCTTTTGCTCAACGTTTTCTGGAATTCATAAATTCCAACACCTTGGATCAACTTATTAACACCCCCACCAGGGGCAGCAATATCCTAGACCTGGTCATTACCAACATGGGCAACCGGTGTTCCACACCAGAGGTCAATTCCTCGTTGGTCAGATCCGACCACAAGCTAATCACCCTAGACATCCACATCACGCCCCCACCGCCAATTAGGTAAACCATCATACAAAACTTTTCCAAAGCCAGCTTCACACTTTTTAAGACAGAAGTGGCAAACTTCATGACACCCATGCAGATGGACAATAGAGGTACGACTGCTGAATCCTATACAAATGCACTTTATAAGCACTTACACAAGTGCATGGATCATGCTATCCCTATTAGAACCAAGATGCTATCCTCCAAAAAAAGGAAGCCAATCTGGTGGTCCTCTGCCATAAACAAACTCTACAACAGAAGAAAGAAACTGTTTCAAAAAAGAGTAAAATCCTATGACTGGAGGAACTCCCTGGTCAACCTCAGTAAGAAGCTGAGATCCCTCATAAAGTCCTCCAAAGCTAGTTACGAAAACAAAACCACCACTGACTCTAAAGACAACCATGAAGCATTCTATAGCTATGTCAAGAATCTCAATGGCAACTCTCAGATCTGCTCTGAGTTACACCACAATGGCACTAAATATACAGAACCAACTGATATTGCCAACATCCTGGCAGATAGGTTCAGTGCTAACTTTACCCCCCTCTCACCCTGTAGAGGGCCCATCGCTATACCAGAAGAATGAAAAGTTCTTGTAATCATGGCTGCACAGGTAAAAAACATACTCTCCAAAGCCAAGAACATAGCATCCATGGGACCTGACAATATCCCAGGCTGCGTTCTACACAAACTACAGAATGAACTAGCACCCTACCTAAGTACCATGTTCAATCATAGCCTCACCTCAGTCTTTGTGCCCACTGAATGGTGCACCACAATGGTTATCCCACTCCACAAAGGGGGAGCCATGACGGACCCCGGGAACTACCAGCCCATTAGCCTGACAAGCCTGGTCTGCAAGGCCATGGAATGTATCATCATGGAACTCATAAACAAAGACATTGGTAATCTCCAAATTCTGGATCCTACCCAGTTTGGATTTGTAAAAGGCAGATCATGTCTCCTAAACCTGATTGACTTCTTTGAAGCAGTCACCAAAGCCATAGATGAGGGTAAGGGGGTTCACACAGCTTATCTAGATCTCGCCAAGGCTTTCGACACCACCCCCCCACTCTGGAATTATAGATAAGCTCACTAAACTAGGTATAAATCCCTATGTCACAAGATGGGTTGCCAACTGGCTCACGGACAGAGCCCACACTGTGAAAGCAGTAGACTCCAAATCCGACTTCAGACCAGTGACAAGTGGAGTACCACAGGGTTCAGTCCTGGGTCCTCTCCTGTTTGGTATCTACTTCTCTGAAGTACAGGCTAACACAGAAGTTCTTTGGCTAACAAAGTTTGCAGATGACTGCAAACTAGGAGCCATAATCGAAACTCCTAACAATGTGGACATACTACAAAAGGGCCTCACTGAGACAGATGCCTGGTGTCAAAGCCATGGCCTGAAGCTCAATGCCAAAGAGTGCATTGTCATCCCCTTTGGTAAAAACTCTGTACCCATGAACTACCACATAGCTGGTAGTCTACTTAACGCCAAAAATGTGATGAGACCTTGGAACACAGGTGGACAGTAGTCTCTCCTTTGATAATCACATTGCCACAGTGGTCAGGAAATCCTTCTACATGGCTCACCTCATCACAAAAGGGTTCTCATCCAGAAAAAAAGAGGTCATTATTCCCCTCTACTCATCACTCATTAGACCCATTATAGAGTACAACGCCTCTTTTGGTATGTACCTCACAAGACATCTACAACAACTGGAAAGGCCACAGAAATACTTCACAAAGAGGATTACTGGTCTCAAACAGATGCTCTACACAAGCCGTCTCAAAAAACTCCAGCTTTACTCCATCGCATATCGCCTATTCAGAGGCGATCTCTGCCTAACATGTTGGATATGCTCCACTTAAAGAAATCCCAGTCCCTCTGAGCCTTGTCACCACAATAAACAGAACATGCTGGAGGGATAGATTCCTGTCCCAGAAACTTCCCATACTCTGGAACAGACTACCTATCTACGTCAAACAGAGCTCCTCATTAGCACTCTTCAAGAAAAATCTTGATGATTGGATGGGAAATAGGAAATTCACCCCAGGGATCACTTCTATGGCTCTGCTCGACAGGGTCACAGGAAAATAATTTGTTTGGTTGGCGAAAGCCAGGGTACATTTTTGGCTAGGCTTATATAGGCCCTAGGGCCAATAGCATAGTACCTACCTATGAACACACACACTATGTATGTACACTACTATATATACAATTTTGTTCTATTTTTTTATAATTTTCAAATGTTATCATATGAAAATTATTTATATAGTCTAGAGTTTTGGGGATTGTTATCATAAAAACAGTAAATGACTTTTCTTTTGCCTCCTATTTACCTCCTTTCACTCTGAGAAGATTGCAGAGGTCCTCATCCACTCTGTCCCTACTGCACTCATAACTAAACATAATCACTTTCATTTGTACAAATGCAATTACTTAAAGCATTTTGTCACATATCTGTCAGAGCAAGCATGCATCTTAGTAACAAAATTTGAACAAGCAATTTCACTTGATTTGAGAATGGGTTTCGGTAGTGGTAGTGTGCTTCAAGCATTCAGGAAAAGATTGACTGTCTTTTACTTTGCCTTTTATTAGTCTACATAATGAGTGTCAGATTAAGTTGTCTTTAATGAGCTCAAATCCAGTACAATAATGACAGCAACCTTGAAACTTAGCATGTAAGAAAAATAACAGCAATTGTTTTTTAAACTTCAATTATCTGAATAATAACAGTGTTTTCTACAAGTCCTGAATGATTGGCTTTAGAAATATACTACAGCAAAAGCATGACATTTATTGGCTGGTTCTGTTCAACATGCATTCATGCTTAACAAATAGAATATCAAGCATTTCCCTTTCTGCATGGTGCACATTGCAGATGGGATTCATAGTCATACATAATATAATTATGCAAGGAGAATCTGCAAACAGTTGCACCATGCTGCTATGATAATTCTGTATGTGTGAACTAGTGGTACTGTTTTTTGCATGTATGCAACTTATGAAGATCCACCCAAACTATGCAGGGCTGAAATTCACAAAGCTAAGAAATTACACAGGAGCAACCTGCACACTTAATATAGTGGCTATGCGTGCATTGGCAACTGATTGGAACTTTGAAGCACAGCTCTGTATGTTATTGTGAGACTTGGTTGCACATTTTCATACCGAGCCCTGTTGCAGAAAAGCGTTACACAGATTAACAGTGTAGTTATATAGATGTTGTCATTATGGAGACACTGGTATGTCTGACTTTATAAGGTAGGAGGGGCATGATAGAAAATAAGAAAAGGGAAAAGAAAAGGCAAGGAAAACTCAGAAGGATTACACAGAGGAATGAGCAGGAGGGGTGGGATGGGGGCACTTCATTTTTGTGTCAGTATAGCTGCCCTTTTCTCTATAATATATGAGGCAAAGAGTAGAAAATGTTTAAAGAAGCATGGATAGGTGTAGATACAAAAGAGATTAACAAATAAAGAGATGGATGAGCAGACAATAATGATCAGAAATGGAGTGGAAGACAGGCAGAGAGAAGAAGGAGAACTGGTGATGTGGTGGATGTAGCAGAATGCACAAGGAGTAGTAGTAACACAATAATGTATGTAGTAAGTGGATAGGGTATAGGCTGGAGACATGAGGACAGTGCATGATCTTACCAGCTCAGAGACTAATAATGATGGTAAATCTCAGGTCTTTATGGGGAACTAGCCTCTGGTGGCTCCATATCCAGTGTCTTAAACTTGTTAAATTAGCTGGTAGCACAAACCCTACCATATCTCAGCTGCCCTCTCTACAACTTCCTGAACCACTGTCTGCATTTCTGCCTGTCCAGGAAGGGGAACAAGCCCACAGCTATCATCTGGGGAGAAGACTCCACTTCTCTCAAATGAGGTAGCAGCAGGAGGATGTACTGGCTGGGGTGAGCCAGCACCAACTGAGGTAGTTTCTAGGCTGCAAAGGTGATGCTCTAGGCTCTTCTGTACCAGTAGAGGAAGACAAAATAGAAAGAACATGAAGCTTGAGGTCGTTGCAAATGACAGGAATATGAAATGCAATATTACTGTTGAAAGGAAGCAAACATTTCAGGTCAGGAGGCCAGGTGCTTCATTGTTTTCAGATGCGTGCTCCTGTTTATTTCAGCTTTGTCCAGTGCTGGAGAAAAGAAAAGAATAAGGGGAATATAAGAAAATGAAATGCATTCATAGCCTGTCATAAAAAGAGCAGAAGGTAGAGCAAGTATGTGCAGGAACTGTTATAGGTTACAAGATGATACTGGACATATTATCAATGTCAGGTATTTCCAGGTAGGTAAGTTGGTAGCCCAAGGGTAGGATTGCCTATATAAGTTAAAGGCATTATCAGTCTGACAATGACAAATGACATATTAATCTAGTCTAGTCTGGTCTATGCACTGTCCAGACAGTGTAATTATTAACAGTTTGCCACAAACCATGTTATATTTGTACTGCATGACACATCAGACCAGCTGGAAATCAATGAATACAGCAGTGTAAATTTGCAACTATGTGCATGTGCTCCCTTCAAGTCCCTGCCGTTGTCCTGCAGTGACATTGTAAATAACCATATTATGACGTATAACCTAGGATGTGTAGACACTATGTTATACTGCATGAAGTAGCATGCAAAGGAAGAAAGGGAAATCGAGAGGCCTTTGGAAAAATAGCAATTATTATGGCTGCATAAAAAATAGTACTAATAATTACGACTGCAGTTCAACCTATATAAGTATCAGCAGTATGAAACAAGTGCTGAGGAACATTTATGAATTTCATTAATAATTTGTGAATAACATCTGCAGTAACAGATAAAGAAACACGACTTAATGGTGGATAACAACCATAGTGAAATCACTTGTAGCATATGCTTCAGATGGACATTGGATGCTCTAATTCTTCGGCTTCCCTTTGGAAAAGGGTCTCTGTTTGGTGTCTCTGAAGGTCATCCAGGTGATGTCCGCACTGTTCCTCAATATGGAAAATGCCAGTTGTCTAAGTTCATCTACCAGGTTGGTCCAGATGTCAATTTTCTACATTTACTGGCAGACTGCAGTCACTCCTTGCAACTTCTCAAATAAAGGGAAAGAACAAGCAGGTTCTCCCTCTTTCACTGGATGGGCGATCTCCTCTAGTCTCTGATAAAAGCCACCCTACCACCATTAAATCATCCAGCAAATAGCTGTGAGCATATCCTGTCACTGCAATCAGCTCAGGTAGCTGCAAAAGTTATGTACGCTAGCAAAAAGTGCAAGCAGGCACATATATATGTAGTGTGACTGCCGAAGTAAATGTTCGAAGTTTCACTACTTCGAACAAGTGGACTCGGTGAAGTGGGTTTGAAGAAGTGAAACTTCAAACATCTGCACAGATCATATATATATATATATATATATATATATATATATATATATATATATATATCGAGAGAGAGAGAGAGAGGGAGGTAGATATCTAGATAGATATAAAATGAGTCAGACAGTTGCATGTGTTCGATCTGCACGGTTCTCATTTCTGCTTGTGCAAAGTTGTTTAGGGTGATGAAGATATGTGCAGTTCTGTGCAGCAGCATGCATTATAGAGCAGTTTGCCAAAAAGTTTCATTTACATAAGAACTTACAGTTACCTAAATGTGTTGAAAAATTATATGCACCACTATTTTGTGTATGGTGTTTACTGTGTTTCTGCGAATAACATTGGAAATCCAAGGTAAAAGCAAAAATATATATTGAAAGTGAAGTCACTGGAGTTTAAGGGTTAACATATTCTGAACATTTTCTTATACAATGGTAAGGCAGAGTCCATTTACATTACTACTTCAAGATTGCCTATAGTCCTTAAACACATAGATACATCACAGGATAAGTATGAATTTGCTCCTTTTACATGAACTGATAAATACGTTAGAGTGTATTTAACAGTGAATAAAAGGTTGAAAGTAATTCTGTTACAAATATGCGGAATAAATAAGGTATTAAATAAAGCTTGCGTAAATGTAGAAATAGAGTTTAGCGATATGGATTAGCATCCATAATAAATGACTGCGGCTTGAAAAATAAGGAATTTGCTTAATGGACGTTTTCCTACAGAATCAGCAAGAATGTATGCATTACACACTGTCAGCAAGAAAGCTGACCTCTTACAGACTTAGCAAAAATGTAAAACACAGGATGTATGCACATTTCACATTGTCAGTAAGAAAGCCGAGCTCTTACAGACTTAGCAAAAATGTAAAAAAACAGGATGTATGTATTTCGCATTGTCAGTAAGAAAGCTAGCCTGCTTCCTTAAAGAATGGACAACAGGATAACAATCTGTCTGTGTTTCTATCATTTGACACTGTTAAGCAAGGAAGTTTGAATGGATATGCTTTCAAGTCAGAATTTGCACAAGATGTTTCCTTAAAAAAACAATTTATTTATTTATTTTACATTTGTTAACTGGAAAATTCCAACTGGACCAGGTCATTTTACAGTGGAGGCCCAGGGAGAAAAGCTCTGAAACATTGTTACAAAAACAAAAACCAAGAGAAGCAAATTTATACAGTGTTATACAAAGGTCATTTAAATAATACAACATGGAGTTAGACATTTTGCCAAACAAACACTGAAAATATATAAAATAAATTGGAAAAAGACATTTTCCAGGAGAAAAAGGAATTCCATTTAATGTGCAGGTGTTTAATGATTGTGACAAAAAGAGGAACAATCGCCCGCTATGAGAAGTAACAACTAATAGCCAGAGTTATTGGCTGGGTTTAATACCGTACAGGGTTAACGTGAGTAGCTTGGAAGTTGGAAAAAGAAGGGTGGAGATGGGAGAGTAAAGGTAAGTGATACAAGGACATAACCAGGTGTTTAGTAGTTATAATCGGAGGGAGTTTTTGAATTGTAGGGTGGTAGAGGCACTGGTCAGAGAATGGGGGAAGGAATTCCAGTTTTTAGCAACGGTGTGGGAAAAGAGCGCTTTGCCTGCAATATTGTTTGCCATGGAGATGCAGAGGAGAGATTTGTCACTAGATCAGAGATGCCGATTTGCAGTGTAATGAGTATGAAGATTGGATATAGATGGTTTTTTTTCAGGGTACTTAAGGATGTTATATGCAGTAACTAACTGGTGGTAGTTAAGTAGTTGTGGTAACTCTAGCCATTTTAGTTCTTTTAGTGCAACACATTGATGTGTTCTGTAACTGGAGTTTGTAGCAAACTTGGCTATCTTATTGTAACAGGATTCTAGCTTGTTTCGGTCAGTTTTTCTAATATGGGTGAAAATAGGTGCTACATACAGTAGTGTGGACAGAAGGTGACTCTGGGCAAGGGTGACTCTTGTCTGGTGTGAGAGAAAGTTTTTCTGCCTATATAGTGTGCCCATTTTTTTGTGAACCAATTTGATGATTTGTGAGATGTGGATATCAAAGTGAAGATTGTTGTCAATTTCAATACCAAGAAGTTTGGTGTGGTCAGATGGGGATATGGTAGTGTCATTTTTAGATGTGATGGAAAAGGAGAGGCGAGCTTTTGATTTGTTATGGGAAAATAGTAGTAGATTTGTCTTATTGGGGTTTAGGATTAGTTGGATACCTGAAATCCATTTTTCTACAGAGTTAAGGGTTTCCTGGGTAAGTTGCTATAGAATGGTGGGAGATGAGGCAGTGCAGATCAGGGTTGAATCATCTGCGTATTGAATAAGTGTGCCATGCTGGGTAGTGCTAGTCAGGTTGTTTGTGAAAATAGAAAAGAGAAGTGGGCCCAGTATAGAGCCGCGTGGGACTCCTATGGTAGTTGGAAGTTGGGGGGATAGTGCTCCTTGCCATTGGACAGATTTTTGCCTGTCAGATAGGTATCTTCTGAACCAGGCTATGGTAGATGGGGTGAAAGATAGTGAGGCTAGAGAATCTAGCAGAATGGAGTGAGAGACCATGTCAAATGCCTTGAAGATTTCCAAGAAAATGGCTGATGTATATTTGTTATCGTTCCTGTGAAGGTTAACTAGATTAGTAAATGAAAGAAGAGCAGTGGTTGTGCTGTGATGAAGGTGGAAGCCATGTTGTGTGACAGAGAGGAGCTGATGTGTGTTCAGGAATTTCATGACTTGCAAATGGATGCATTTCTCTAGACTTTTAGATAGGGAGCATAACATGGCAATGGGTCAGTAGTTTGAGAAGTCATAGGAGTTACCACCTTTATGAAGATAAATAATATAAGATATTTTCCAGAGTTTGGAAATATAGGATTCCTGTATGGAGCGGTTGATTAGGATGGAGATGGGGCAAGAGAGTCAGAGGCCATTTTTATGAAGGTAGCAGGTAAGTTATCGGTTGCAAGGGTGGTGGATTTAAGTTTTAGAAGGAGTTTCTTAATTGTAGAGGTGGGAACAGGTGATAGAGTAAAGGAAGGAGTATTTTCTGGTTGATTGGTTTGGGTTTGTGATGGACTATGATTGGTTAGCTGGCTGGATAGAGCCAGAATGGATTTTGTGAAGTGGTGGTTAAATTGAGTGGCTATGTCTAAATTACTATCTGTAGAGTTTGGAGCTGGAGTAGTGGTTTTGCCTGGTTTTAGTAAGGAGTTAATGGAATGCCAGAATTTTTGTGGATTTTTTGAGCATTTGTTTTGGGCACTGAGGAAGTAGTTTTGTTTAGTTTGAGCCTTGGCCTGATTTCTAAGCTCTTGGCAGTTTTACTTGTAACTGGTGGTATTTTCTCTTTTCCAGATTTTCCAGGCTTTATCTCTGGCTTTTAATAGGGCTCTAGTGTCCCTACTTAGCCAAGGTGCATAGTTAGCTTTCACTATAATTTTCCTACTGGGGGTGAGTTTGTTAAGAATGTTAATAAAAGTAGTATTAAAGTAATAAACTGCTTGGTCTAATCCAAGGGTTTGTAGTGGTTCCCAGTTACAGTGGCTGAGAATAGTATTGAGATGATGTGGGGTAAGGTTGCAGTCATCTCGTATTCGTTTGTAAACAATGGGTTTGGGTAGGTTGGAGTGTTTGCATAGTAGGAATGTGGGGAGGTGGTCACTGAGACCATCTGTAAGGCAACCTACCTGGTAGTTTTGTTTGGGATAGTTGATCAGAGTCCAATCAAGAATAGATTTTTGTTTCAATGCTTTATTTATTCTAGTGGGCTCTTCAAGTCAGTTGACAGAACCCATATAGATTAATATGGTTAGTGGGGTTGTTGAAATCACAAGCTGTCCAGTTAGTATTTAGGTCACCTAATAGGGTAGTTTCTTGTGGTAGGTTATCTTTTGTCCAGTGTAGGATTTCTATACCAGCATTATTTCTCTACAGGATGAAAACATATTTTCTGTAAACACCAGCAAACAGATGTTTTCATACAAAGACCAAAATAGAATACCAAGGAGAAAAACAGGATGTTAAACCACTATAAAGAGACTATAGCAAATGAAATTGTTAGGAGAGGTATTTTGTACAGGAAAGTTATCTTCTATGCTGATCAAGAAGTAAGTGGTACAGTGTAACTAAAGTTGAAAGCAGTAGTATGTATGGTTTGTTATAAAAAGTTATTAATTACTGCTTTTAAAGTGACAAAGTTTGGTGCTGCATCAGTGTACATTCTGCAAGTTTCTGTGGGCAACAGACTGTAAATGCAATTATAACTAGACTTTGTTTTCAGCAGAATCCAGCCAGCAAGACCTTAGTGTCTTAAGAAGACTTCGGATCCATCACAGTATGCAGCACCTTGATAATTATTTTTTTTTCAAACTGTACAAGGATTTACATGTATATGACTACTGCAGCATACGGTAGTAAAACATTTGTCATTTTTCACGATGGGAAAAGGAGGAAACTGCATGATGAGTAGAGAGCCCTACTGTTGGTGGTTGTGGCACCACTGGTACATTGGTGCCATTGCTGGTGGTGGTGGTGGTGGCACCAGTGCACCATATACAAGCAATAACCATTCTCCACATGATGGCAGGGTCATACTGAAGAGACCACCCCCAAACCCACTACACCCACCAGCCTATCCAAAGCAGCAGAAATGGGATTTAAGCAGGCTAAGTACTTGCTCAATAACTATTTGGGTCTGTGACAGGGTGGTGTTGTAGCACTCCTCTGTTATATGCTGTGAATTCTAAACTGATGTCATTTGCCAAATTTTAAATGTATAGTCTGCGAAACCAAAAAATACAATTGAGATGGAGGCCCATGGAGATGGGGACAGTGATGGTGATAACACATCCACATGCATTGTATATTGCCTGATAGTTGATAGAATGGTAGCCCCTCCTGTTACAGTACGTCCCCTCTTTGTGATAGGTCTGTACTAGCCACATGGATACAATCTGTCACACCAAGTGCTTGAGAGAAGTGTGCCAGCTGCAGAAAGCAGGAATAGTGTTAGCCTGGTCCTGTAGTGTCTGTGGGAAATAGATATGCTCTTCCAGATGGGCTAGAAAACACTGAGGAACTGCTACAGTGTCCTTGAGGTGAAAGTCTTAAGCTACCTGACATATCCCCAGTCTGTCTCTGAAAGGTCCCCATGGCAAGTATCATGAGAGCAATACCCAAGATATATCAATCTCAATCTTTTTATACAACTTGACATCTATTACACATTAGTAATAACACTAAAAATGTCAGTCACTGATGTCTGACATTTCATCTCACCACTAATAAGACTTCATTGGACTTGGGTATTGCTATATTCCTTAAATTTCCTGAAAATGTAGTGTCATTATTATGAAATATTTAAACCAATGACATTACACACGATGTATGCATGTCCAATAAGCATGTTAAGCTGTATTTTGTGATGTGTGTGTGTGTCTATGTAATACTAAGAGCTGATTCCACTTAATAGCAGTCCTTAGAAGCTCATCATCTTGTCCTAACCTGAAGCTGCCTTTGTTAATAATAAAATGTGTTTAAAACCCAGCTAATTTTCTTTTCATCCTGCAGTCAGACTAACAGATAAACACAACCAAAGTGACAGAAATGGTAGTCTAATTTGCCTGCCATCTGACCCCATTTAAACCTAATGTAGTATATAACAGACACTGTTACAACTGAACACATCCCTCTGCAGAAGGCAGTTTACCAGTAAGTCTTTGGTGGGTATGTACCCACACTTCTGTGCACATTTACTGATAAATGATAGCTAGTTGTCATCTCTGGTTATGGGAGAAAGCAGTTATAAATTACTTGTTACAAGGACCACAGTCCAGTTTAGGACAGTGAAGGAGAGCATGCATGTGACTAATTGTCTTGGCAATAGATTTCAAGGAATATCATTTTAAATTTAACTGTTTGATGACTGGACAGCACATTGCAGATGCTGAATTCCTGGGGCACTCATACAAGAGGCTGGGACAAGCCTTCCTGCCACTGGACAATGGGCAATGGGTAGCTTTATGACCTGTGTGTTCATAGTGGTGTACACTTGAACATTAGGCTGATTCAGTGTCCCTATCTTTTTTGTGGACACAAGTAAATCCAGTCCACTGACTGTAACACTCATGAGTTTTTTTTGTAAAGTACATTTCCCTTGTGGCTCAATGTGAATTGACTCCATATGAAGCACAGTGGCCTCTCTCTGCAATTCATCTTCATTAGGTGCATATTAAATGCCCAGAGAATATTCTGTCAGGTAACATAGGAATCAGTGGGTTGCAAAGCAGAAGACATAAACAGCAAATGGAAAGGCATAGTCTAACACAGTTATTGCATACAGTCTCTGAAACCAGAGACATTCTGGTCTTGACTAAGAAACCAGTATCTCCTGTGGGATTATTGACCTTGACCACTGCAAGAGAATGTTGTAGGAGAGGGAGTAGCTAGTCTCTTTCTGTCCAAGAGGGGGTGGTGGTATCTCTCTCTCTCTCTCTCTCTCTCTCTCTCTCTCTCTCTCTCTCTCTCTGCATTTGAAAACTGTAAAGGCAACTGGACAGTCCAGTCAGTGGAGCTCTCTGCTTCATTAGCAGTTTTACAGGAAACATTTTTGGAATATGGATACAGAGTTGTGTGTGCACGTTTCCATTCATGTCATAGCTTGACTCCACGCTCATAATGTGTGTACTTAACTACTCCTCTGTACAACCTGTAATCCAGTTTACAGTAAAAGTTCACAAAAAGTTTGCACCACTGTGTTTCATTAACTAAACCTTTAAAATATGTGCTTTGATGCTTTTGTAAAAGCAGGCGGCCATGGTGGTGCAGCAGTTAGTATTGCCGCCTCACAGCAAGAGGTTCTCCAGTTCGATTCTCGGCTGGGGTGCCTTCTGTGTGGAGTCTGCATGTCCTCCCTGTGGTCGCATGGGTTTCCTCTGGGTGCTCTGGTTTCCTCCCACATCCCAAAGACATGCTGTAGGTGGATTGGACACTGTAAATTGGCCCTAGGTGTTTGTTCCTTCTGTGGAAGGTTGGGCGCCCCGCTGGCAACTCTGCACTGTAAAACTCCACTGCCAATCATGAGCGGACAGGTGATCCGCTGTGGCAACCTTTAACCGGGAAAAAGCCAAAAGAAGATGCTTTTCTAAAAGCACAATCAAGGCCCGATGTGGATACTAGAATGTTTTTTTTGTTATAGCTTCTTGCAACTTTTCCCCATAGAAGAGCAATACAATGTTCTGACTGGTTAAATAAGCAGATGCAAGCAGCTGATTGGTGTAAAAACCAGGATGAGAACTGCATACATAATGAATGTTGATTAATTCATACAGCTGCTCAACGTGCAGCTGCTTACTGATGGTAATTGAAAAATGTTCTAAAAAAGCAGCTGGGCCCCATCTGGAACACTTGCCCAGTATTCTTTGCCAGAATGGCCTTTATATCCTGTGGTGACCATTCATGCCATTCCACAGTGCATCAAGTCAATTATATGATGCTCTTCCTAAGGAGATACAGGCTACAAGGGCATTATTTTCACACCATGCATAGCCTGCTTATTGAAGTTACATGCCTAACATGCTGCATTGAGTATTTCTCTCATGTCTTTTCAGCAAGCACTAGAAGTGGACCTTGTTAGAACAAAGAAGAATGATTCACATATACAACACCCACCATTCACCTGGGCCACAGATATGATACCCATCATTCACCTGGGCCACAGATTGTGACTTTCTTTCTCTGTTCCCATTTGGGCTGTACAGATGTTATAGAATTGCAGCCCATTTTGCAAGTGAGATTTTTAGGACAGTGGCAACAGCAAAGGAGTCAGGAAATTGCAGCAGAGAAAGATGACAGTGTCAGGGAGGCATATACAGCACCAATTACAAAAAAAAAGAAAACTAAAGTTACACAAATGCTGGGCTTGCACTGGGAAAAAAATTAAAGAGAAAAAGTTCTAAAGCTCTTGTTATGGTGTTTACATGCTTGGAGTGTTTTTTTCTTCATTTCACTATTTCAGTTTTTTCCAGTCCGTTGGACTGATAATGTGATAAATAGTACTTGTCTTTCATACCATGTAATAACAATGACAATATATACACACACACATGTACGCTTCCTGTCGTTTCTTCAAAGCAGATTTCATTAAAGAAAAATTATGATGGTCAAACTGCATATCTGAAAGTATCCGCTATCAGTATTTAACAGTTTAGGTGAATGTATTGTTGTCATTCCCTTACACTGCAAACGGGGGAGTTTCAGTTAAGGTCAAGGAGTTAAGATTTAGGGAGTGGGAGGGAAGTCTTAGGGTCAGAGTTGGTATACTGAGAGGGATTTGTAGTTTAGCAGGATTGGGTAAATGAAAATGATATGTAATTTATGAGCTTTGGGATAGTTGGAGTTAAGGGTCTTGGGGATTTTAGGGCTTTCAGTATTTTTAGTTGCTTTTGATGGGTTGAAAGTCTATGATATTTGCATTGATTTAAGTGGTTTTCATTTAAACAGCACAGACCCTATATTATAACACGTATATATATATATATATATATATATATATATACATATATATATATATATATATATATATATATATATATATACATATATATATACATATATATATATATATACATATTATATATATATATATATATATATATATATATATATATATATATATATATACACACACACATATAGGTAGGTATACATGGATTTGCGTGAACGGCAAATGGCCGATCTGAAAATGTTTGACAGCAGTTCTGCGACTTTGCAGAATTGCGAACACAATGTAGCCAAAATGCAAAATACCCCCCCCCCCTTTTGACCCATGGTAGCACTTGTTTAGGTGGTAGAGTGGTCAGAATTGTCGAATTCAGTGTTTCGTTCGACATTCCGACTGTTCGGCTGTGGGAGATTCGAAATTTCTGGTCAATGTTATACCGGATCGAAGAAAGGTAGTTCGCTCAAATGCATGTATTACATATATATATATATATATATATATAGATAGATATAGGTGTGTGTCATTTCATCTGTAACTCAGAATATGTAAACACACTACATCTAACACAGCATAAATAAAAAAATAACTATATAGACATTTTTTCTCCTCAACATATATATATAACAAATCCGTGTTTGCAGTACAGTGGAAGAATGGTAAAAACACTAAATTCTCACCAGCTCACACAGTCCAGCAATAAAGATAAAACAAACTGCAATAATAGTTATAAATCTTAAAGACCGTTGATATCAATGATCAAAAAAATCATAACTCTTCCTTATTATAAATGCACTGAAGGATATCATACTGACAGTGTAGCAGGGAAGGATGGGCATGCCCATGCTGGGGGACAGTCACTGGTGATTATTCCCAGTAGTTTAGTAACCTCTTTTCAGGGAGACTCAAGGTGGCATTTATACTAATAGAGGAAATCTGCCCAGGGCCATGGGATCTTTTACATTCACCTGAGTTACCACCAACTCAAGCAGATGGTATCTCAGTTTAACATCTGATCTGAAAGATGATACACTCAGGAGTGCAGCGTCAGCAATTGATCTACCTCGTATGGGAATAAAACCCACAGCATTCTGCCACAAAGGCAAGTGTGCTACCTGTTGGGCCACTGACACTGATGATAAAAATAAGTAAATTCATTAATTAAAAAAAAAAAAAAAACAGATGGAAGCACAGATGATGCAGCTCCCAGCACAGACACGAGGCACGTGAGGATCAGATTGGTAAAAATGGGAACCAAAAAAAATTAAAAAATTATACTAAAAAGAAAATCATATTTATAATCAGACTAAATACTGAAAAGGTAATAAATCACATGGTAAGCTTGGTTGTTTTCCTTTAAAGTAGTCAATATTACTGCACAGCAGTTTGAGAAACAAAAGTCAATACTTATTTTTCTAACCTGACAAGGTGAGAAATTTAAAGCAACAGCTGCATTTCTGAGACAGAGAAGAAATGACATCACAGCTCAGTTACATAAAGGCAATTACCACAACAATGTCATATGGGACAAGAAACTTTTGAAGAATCAGAAAGAGATCATCACAAAAAAAATAGACAAAATAATGGTTTAATTTTGCTGACTTTAGTGTATATTTTATATTTAGGGTTACACAGAACAAAACTGAAGCACATCACATTAAGATAAGATAAGATAATACTGCATTGCAGAAAGTCTAAATGAGAGCAGTCAGTAAGGGGTACAATAAATGGTTGTGTATGAAACTTTAAAACACAGTAAATATATTTGAATGACCATTTATAAGTGCTGCAGGGACACCTGCTTTAGCAGTGAACATTCAGAGGTTGGCTGCAGCATTCTAGCATCTCGTATTGAAGAGTCATATACCGAGTTTGCATCCATCATAGATCAGTTGAAAGGTGTAGCTGAAATTAATGTTTCAGTGGAGACTATATGCAATAGACTGCCACATAGTTCCAGTCTGCACTATTATTCTGTAAAACATTAATTATGATTTGCCAAAGGAGCTTCTTTTAAACTGAAGCTACAGGGTGTGTCACTTTACCTCCCTGATGCAGTTATTTATTCTCCATCAAGGTTAGTATTGCCTGTGGCTAGAGAATGGCAAATTATTTATTTTCAAGTTCTCATGTCAAAGGTGTGGTTGTATGTACCTGAGACCTGAGACAAGATAAGCTAGTTTGGGCTGCAGTGCAGAATATAGCTGTGACTGTTTTGTTGAGTAAATGCAATGTCATCTAAACTGAAGAAAAGTCTTTACATTTAAAACAAATTGTCAGACACATAGCCATAAACCTTGAAACCTGTATTTAATTAACTGAGACAAGACAATGTAAGAATAGTGGCAAGTTCAAGGACACGTGTCCAGCTTTAACCACACGGATTTAGCTTGTCATTTAGTGATTTGTATAGCAGCTTGCTGTGCATTTTGAATACTATTAGAGGCTTTTTTGGTTTGTTTTCCTAGTATGTAAAGACTGTTGTCTTTAGCTAGACAAAAGATCTTGTTTCAACACAAATAATTAGCACGTGAGTCACATTAAATTTCTTCCATAATCTGACTGGTATTGATTTCTTAGTGTTTGTTTATATTTTCCATTATTTAATTATGTGCATACCTATTTCACAGGCAAGGCTGACTGGCATTAACTACTTACAAAAGACATGTTCATATCATATATATATATATATATATATATATATATATATATATATATATATATACACACATACATACATATATATATATATATATATATATATATATATATATATGTGTGTAAGATATGTCTCATCCAGACTGTTCTGAAACAGAAGTAAAATGCTACCATATTTTTTCAGTTGCATAAAAATAGCAGCTGAAACTGCACTTAGCTTGGAATAAGTTGACTTTAAAATGGCTGATGTACTGTTTATAAGTACTATGAAAATGATGGAGGGGCTCTACTAGTGTTCCAAGGAACAACCATCATCCTTAAACCCTTACCAAGAGAGTATTCATTAAGATGGATAATATCCTGTTCTAACAGTTCAAAGAGTTCAAAGACATTTCAAACATCAACTCTACCTCTTTAAGAATAGATATGAACTACTCACAACAAATTCACCCTTCCATTTCCATGCACCCACTACATCACATCAAAAGTCAGTCTTCCATTCTTCCATTTCAAACAAATATCAGTAAAATCGGTTCCATTTTTTCGTCAAAAGTTAGAAAACAAGCACAACTGTAACCAAATGCTATCCATGCCTACTTCTTTAACCTGTCTGTTGGGATTGTTGTTAAATATCTTACCCTTTAAATCAATATATTGTTGGAACTTTACTTACAAATTTCAAACATGCATTTATTATCCCTCAGCCAAAGAACACCTCACCTACTGGCTCTCTAGACATTAGGATTATCTCCACATTTTGCCACTAATAAAAGCTCTTGAGGGGCTTGTCTATCAGCAAAATAGAACACAAGTGCAGGCTTCTAATAACCCCCCATCATGACTTTAAGAAAAGCAATATCACTTTCACAGTGCTATACATAGCCACTCAGCAAATATAAAGAACAGGAAAATAATGTGAACTGGTATTGTTATAGACATCAAAAGGGCTTTCAAGAGTGCTGGCTACCAGCATCTATTGCAAAACCTATAATAGTCTCTTTTGTTCCTGGTAGTCTCAAGTAGTTTACCAGGTAGCTACCAAATTGTACTTTTTCTATTATGAATGCTGACCAAACCTCTTCTAATAGAACATTCTCTTCAGGTGTCCCACAAGATACTTCATTTTATGCTTCTCTTTTTTGATTAATGACATCACTAATAGTATATTCCTATACTCATTGTTTTTAATGTTGACAACATCTGTTTCAATCCCTCCTCCCCTATTCATGCCAAGTCCTGACATTAATCTGTAAAATGACTTCTCCATATGTAACTAGTTCATCAAAACCACCTTTAGTTTAATCCTTCACAAATCTGCAGCTAAATATATTCACCCCATCAACAGTTTAGATCCTAGAAGCAACAACATTCTATAAAAGTCAATCTATTATTACCTCGGCCTTCATCTCAATTACACAGTAAACCCACTTTTGCACATTTAATTTATAGCTGACCAAGCTAAAAGCTCCCTGCTCAGTATCTAATCAACTCATCCCCAGAACCAAGGTAGCTTTAACCAAATGAGTACTAATTACTAAAGTATAGACTCCCCCCTCCCAGATAGCCTCCAATTCAGGTAAAACATTAAAATCCTTTTGATGACCTTAAATAAAATTTGCCATTTCATCAGTCTCTCTCTCTCCTAAAAGAGAACAGCTTTGCAACACTCTAAAAAGGCCAACTGGTTCCTAGTTACAGCTAAAACCACTTTTGTTTTTTTATGCCTCGTGACTTAGTTTCACACTGCTAAGCTTTGGACATTGTTTTTCTCTGTCTTATAAACTACTCACTAAATCCACTTCATGCAGCCTTAGAGATGCCAAAGGAGACCGAAACGTGTCAGGTCAGCACTCAGTAAGCTTATTATGGATAAATTATCCCAGAAGAATGAAGCAAACTTTTTAAGGAAATCATACGGGGTATAGAGTATAAGACTTTCTGTTCCAAACTAAAAGACCACCTGAAAATATTATTTATTTATTTATTTGCATTTCTTTAGTGGGAGGTCTACTGGGCCAGGGTGAGTCCATTTTCAGTAGAGACCTGGGTAGAAAAGCTCCAAAAAACAAAATATGATAAAGCTACAGAATCAAAATACAGAAATTAAACAATGATGGTACGGAACACTATATTACAGAATAGTTGATACAATAAAATAGATAAAATCTAACAACTGTATAACTAGTATTAAGTATGCAAGTCAAACAAGGATACAGTTGATGACGGGGATAATAGCGAATGTGTGAACAATACAGTATTGCAGTTTTGCAGTGCAGAGGGAAAGTTGGAGAGCAGCAGACTGAAGATACTGAAAGTAAGGTACAGCCTTAGCGCTATTGTTATATAGGCATCAAGACTGAATAGAAGGTATGGTAGGTTACTGATATAGTACATTATGTGTGGCTGGGTGGCACATGTTGGACTTAGTAAGTTGGAAGCACTGAATGTATAACTGAGGAGTCTGAGCCATAAGTGAGATGGGGAGGAAAAGTAGGAAGGCTAGGAATATTGGATTTTTGTATAGTCGGTGCTGGTACATGTACATAGCCAGTGGGAGAACAGATGTTGTTTCAGTGAAGTCTTAAAGCATTCAGGGTTGCTACTAGACCTAATTGAAGGAGGGAGAGCATCCCATAGTTTTGCTATAGCATATGGGTAATGCATTTGACCAGCGAAAAGGTTAGATTTTGTTACATTAAGGAGCATCTGACTGAGTGATCACAGAAGTCTATTTGGGTGATACATGGCGAAGAGAGAGGAAAGGGCAGGACAACTAGAAGGGTTATAGACTAGCTTATGAGCTGTGGTTAGTTGCACGTATGTTAGATACTGGAGAAGTTCTAGCCAGTCTAGACGTTGGAGTGGTACGCAGTGGTGGAAGGACTGTTTGGTGCTGGTTACAAATGTTGTGATTTTATTGTAGCATGAGTCCAGTTTGGATTTAAGAGAGGATTGTATATTAGTAAGGAGAGCTGCACCATAGAGAAAGGATGGAAGTAGAAAGGAAGTGGCAAGGGATAGTCTTGCTGCAAAGGAGAGGAAGTGTTTCTGCTTGTACGGGATGTCTAGTTTCTGATGTTTTTTTTTTTATGTTTGTGTTAATATGCTGGTCCAAAGTTAGGTGTTTGTATATGATGACCCCTAGAAGTTTGTTATATGGGACTACTTCAACGCAAGTGTTGTTGAGTGAGTTGATGGTAAATTACTTTTTGGTTTGGGGTGTTGTTTCTTTGAGGGTGAATAACATGAGTTTGGTTTTATTAGCATTTAGGGCTAAATGGTTATTATACATCCAGGTTTCAGTGAAGGTGAAGGCATTTTGGGTAAGTATAAGTAGTTCTGAAGTAGACTTGGCCATGCAGATGATGGTGGAGTCATCTGCATATTGGATGACAATAGCATGTATGCTGGTATGGAAATCATTACTGAAAATATGAAGAGCAGTAGACTTAGTATGGACCCTTGTGAGACTCCAGTATTGATGTTGAAGAAAGGAAAGAGGGATTGGTGCCATCTGGTTGCTTGTTGTCTATATGTAAGATAGTTGGAAAACCAGCCTAGGGTAGGGGGAGATATGCCTAAACTGGAGAGTTTGTTCAGAAGTGGGTGGGAGTCAGTATCAAATGCCTTGGAAAGGTCAAATATTAATTTATGTACATGTTTTAGAGATACATGCTAGTGCAATCCTCCCAAAAGTACCTTACATTCACTATTTCTGTCACTATTTTTAACTAGCTACTTTTAGATTTACCATGAAACTAAAAGTTCCTTAGACTTTTCTAGAACTGCTATTTTCTCAAGCATATCCTTCACCATTTGCCCTACTAGTTACCCCTTAAAGCCTTTTTCCTTCTTAAATGACTTCCCTCTCTAGTTAATAACCTTTCACCTTCATTACTCTTGCTTCTACATCACCTGTAATAGTTGCATGCTTCTTTCTTCGCTCGCTTCATTCTACAACACTTTTCTGCAATCTAAATGTCCTCTCTTCTCTGCTTTTCAGTAAGTAAGCTAAACTCTTTATATGGTTGCCCTAGTAAAACTCTTCACTTTCTTTCACTAGTAGCAGAATATGCTTTATCAATACATTGAATTATGCACCCTAGTTAATACAATTTGCTACCATGTTTTGTGATTGTATTTTAGTTGCTAACATTGTTACTATTGTATAAACATGCTAGGATCACTTGTTCCTTAAAATTGTGAAGCCTAAATAATTTACTACTTGAAATTTAAATTATTAAACTTGGTTTTGACTTTTCTAGGTTCAGGGTCATGCCCAAAGAGGATCCTTGCACCTATCTGGTCAAAAAATATAAATAAAACATAAAATAAAAAAATAAATTAAAGATAAACCTCAGCATTTAGCAGTTTGGGACCTATTTGTAAAGGCACATAAAAAAGTTCATTGATAGACAGCTGTATGAATATTTAATTGTGTGAAAATCAAGGTATCCTGATTGGGTGTGTGAGGAACTTTGCCACCTTAGACAACAAACGTTTGACAGCTTCTTCTAAATGCCATTTTTGCAGTGTTTGTTTCTTAAATGGCATTCAAACATTGATCCACTGTACTCATGTCCCATACCCTTAGAAATGTATTTTTTAAACAAATGTACACTATCATTATATTTGTGTTATTCTATGTTTTGAAATAAGAAACTTCAAACATGCAATAAAACACATCATGCAATTTGATACAGAGTAGAATGGCCATTTGAGAAAAAATTATGTTTCTATTTTATTGAGAAGGTTGTAGGCATCAAGTGGCTCTTCTGGTCCTGTTTTCTTCTAGAATAATTTTCTTTAATGAAAATGAGACTTTTAAAGCTGTGCTGCACCATGACTGATGCCTGCAACCTTCCTGCTATGTGTCTGGTAAGGCCACATTTATGGGTCATGAGATGACTAATGCACAGACTCTTCCTACAATGTGTCAAGAAGGGCATGCTCACAGGGAATGTTATGACAAGATTGTGGGCTAGAAGCCTTTCTTTCTCAGTTCCCATGCATTTTGAATGGTTGCAACTTGTTTCAAAGCTGTAGCCATTTGTGCATTTGATCTAAACAAACTATGCACACTCTGCTTCTCTCTCTCTCTCTCTCTCTCTCTCTCTGACAGGGTAAAATGATGGCCTCTGCTGCAGCTAACATAGAGTTACTTTGGATGTGCTTACAAGCTGAGCTAAAGTGTTTTCAGATTTGAGCTCTGTGATATTGTTTTGTTACAGTATTATAACAATTAGCTGTCTTATATCCTCTTCTACCAGCTACTGTTTTGACATCCCATGCAAACTTCCCTAACTAACTACTCTATTACTTTTATTATCCCCCGACTTCTGCAACACCTAACTCATTGTAGATGACAATACAGTTCTCTTTGATGTACTTTTTTCTTTGCTCCCATGTCTGCTGACCAGCAAATCACAACCAAATAGACTCAGCCCATTTATTTCCTGTACTGGGGAGGTCCCGAGTACAATACAGTACTGGGTGGACAGCCATCCAGTGGGGCTGTCATTCAGGCAGCCATGAGAGTTGTTTGGCCTCACTGTATCCTGGGATCCTAGGAATGAGGGCATTTATAATGTTCTAATCCTACCCGTAGTCACAGTTAGACATGTGACCTGGCTCTGCAGAGATCCACAATGCCTTCACTCTGTGAAGAACACTTGTAGAACTGTACAAACCTACCTGTCCCCCAGGCAAAAATCTCTTATCTTTTGCCCTTGCACGTCAATGGAACTGACTACCATCATCCATCCGTACCTCCGCAAACCTCATTTGCTTTAAAAATTTGCTTCACTCACACCTCATATCCCAAAGGGAATGCTCCTGCTCCCACCCCACATAATCTCCTCACCTCACTTCACCTCTGACATCTCTGGCACCTTAATCTCCTATTCTAATATATTGGTTTAGTAGGAACCATTCCACTTGTAAATAACTACTCAAACATTTACAAGCTTACTTTATCTCAGAAATTGTATCTTAAATGCAATACTTTTACTTGAATATCTGTACTTAGTGCGACCATACATGAATTGTAATTCCTGCCTCTGAAATAGTAACATTTGAATGCAATGTTTTTACTATATTTTTACTAGTACTTCTTTACTTACTGTAACCAGAACTTTGATTGTAATTTTCTTTTGCTTGTTTTTGGAGCTTACTTACTGTAACCAGAAATCTGATTGTGATTTTCTTTGTACTGTAACCAGAAATTTGATTGTGATTTTCTTTGCTTGTTTTTGGAGCTTTTCTCCCCAGGACTCCATTGAAAATGGGTTCTTCTTGGCCCAATGGACTATCCTGGTAAACCAACCTCAAATAAATAAATACATACTTCTGCACACTATCATTGAAGGCTACCACCAAGTAGTGGTATGGTGAGCACAACGCCTACACTTCCACTGTGTATTTGCATTGCACCCTTTCTTCTGAAAGATTTGACAATGGGCAGTCAGCTCTGCACAGCTCCCCCTCCCAAGCCAAGCATACCCATATGCCTATTTTCTCTTGCCAGTTACATCAAGCACCCAAACTGCTAAACATAATTGAGTTACCTGTGCTGTGGTCATGTCTTCATCCCTATATGCTATCAGAGCTGGAATTGCAGCTGATTATGTTTTCACAGATGTAGGCAAAAACAATCCAAGACAGTTATTTATACAGTTGCTAAAGTAACAACATTTTAGCTTGTTTTGCTGAGAATCATATATTACTTTATGGCATGAATTCTACTGTAAATTCTCCATTTTATGTCACATCATGCCCAAGTTGACTCTTAATTTAGCAGACTATTGTCATGATATGGCGTATATGTAACAATGCTTCTTCTCAGAATGCCCACATATATAACACTTTATTTATTGAACAACCTCTTGTATTCAAGAATTACCTTCTTTGCCAGGTACTTATTTATTTATTTTTTACCATAGTTTCACCCCATAATCCTGTCATTAAACTATACAGCATGATGACACAGTTGCCCAGTGTCAAGTAAGATGCATGCAACCTACATGCAGGTTTTTTTTCCATAGGAAAGAAAACACATATGTTAATTATTGTGATGCACTCTGCAAACAGAAAACAGCATGTGGAGAGCAGCCACTGTGCGGCACTTTTACTAAGTAAGCTCAATCATTTCTCGTGTGTACAAGCCATAACAAACCTGCCTTATGCAGAGTGCCTTAAAGCCCTTTCCCTCCATTCAGTCTCCTATAGATTGCTGAGGGGTGATCTGTGCCTGAATTACAAGGCATCCATAAACCCCAAACTTATGAATTTGCTGCATATTTGTAAGTCAAACAGTACAAAAATACAAGGTCTAGGAACCTGAATTTTGTCTGTGACTTTTGCAGAACATGATGAAAAGACAGATATGTGTCCCAAAGACTACCCCTCCTATGGAACAGGCTTCCCATCAGTATGAAGCCATGTTCACCCATTACCCAATTTAACTGCAACCTTAATCAGTGGATGGGAAATAGGAAATTTACAGGCCTGGAACTCATGTACCTTATGGACAGAGGTAGCTTATAAATGCCTAGCCCTCATTGTCCTATTTCAATACAGGCGACCATTATTCTTTCAGGAAAACTTGTCTAGGCTTACAAAGGCCCCCTGGGTCATGTCTAGGCTTACAAAGGCCCCCCTGGGTCATGTCTAGGCTTACAAAGCCCCCCCGGGTCATGTCTAAGCTTACAAAGGCCCCCCTGGGTCATGTCTAGGCTTACAAAGGCCCCACGGGTCATGTCTAGGCTTACAAAGGCCCCCCTGGGTCATTAGCCTAGTAACAATCTATGGCTCTATTAAATTATTAATCTAAAAAGTGAAAATAACCATAATCAGAGTTTGCTAAGGTGCAGTCTGAACATAATTTAAGTCTCTCGAAAAAAATGTTCAGTTGGGAGGGTGGCCTAATGGTTAAGGTGTTTGCCTTACAAACACAAGGTACAGGGTTTGAGTCTCACAAGGAATAATTGGCTAGGCTTAAAAATGGCTCACAAGGGCAGTTAGCCTAGTACTAATCTATGAACCTATGAAGAAGGTGCTATTTCCTTTTAGCAATAGAAAAAAAATAATCTGCATCAACAAGCCACTGCCGTATTATAGATCTCACTTCTGTGGACACACAAGGGCGAGCACTGTGAGGCACTGTGGTGGTCTAGAGAGTCCATACCCTATAAGGAAGGAAGGATTAACACAATATGCTCTGTCTCTCATTGCTGGGATGCTGGTAACAACAAAGTCTTCCCATTGTCTGTCTGAATGGCAGCACCTCTTGAAGGTACTGTAATGGCAATGACAGTAAAACATGGATCACTGGGATGAGGGGGATGAACTAGACACCAGGGATCAGTCTATAAAGCTCCATAATAGCACTGACAACAAAACTGGGATTGGGGATGGTATGATGCAGTAAACACTAGGGTATTATAGGTAACCGCTGCAATGGCACTTCAAATACTATGAGGGTGAAGGAAAATTGGAAGGGTAGACAGGTCAGGTATGGATATGTGTTCTTATTGTGTGTACTTGTGTGTAAGTGAGAGTGACTGGGAAGAATGCCTCTGCCTACATGAGCAGCTGTTTATTATCATACCCTGCAGATCATCAATGATATGCACACTGTGGTAGTAAATTTGATTCACAGACATGGCTAACATATTTCTGAATTACAGATGGGCAAGTCATGGGATAAGGGCTTTTGTGGTGCTGGGAACTTTAATGAATTCCTGGAAAGTAATTTTGTGTGGTCTAACTCCAGCATTATAGTTATCAGCTTACTTGGACACCCACCCACCAGTACATTTTAGAAATGTAGAAACCACAAAACTAAATAGAAATAGACCAACTATACAACAGGGGAAGTACTACCCTATTTAAATGACCTATGAGCAAGTGACCTTTCATTGTCAGCCAATAAGTCAATTTTGTATCCAAGATACTATGAAAGTATATTATTGTTATTATTATTAGCAGTAGTAGTACATATACTATATATATATATATATATACATATATATATATATATATATATATATATATATATACACATATATACACATATACACACACACACACATATATATATATATATATATATATATATATATATATATATTTGTGTGTATAAATATATGTATATAAGGAGTTACTTGTTGCCCAGATGGCCTTCCTCAGTAAACAAATACAAATAAATAAATAAATAAACATGCATACATACAGGTCAAACCTATTTAGCATGCAGAGTATTTTTTATGTCTTATTATGTCAGAATTTAAACAATGCATCAAACTATTTTGCTACATCAAGTACCACAGTAGCAGCTTAAAGCCCCTTGTCTACATATTAGAACATTTGTATAATCTTCCAAGAATAAAGACCTTTTGTTTTCCGTCAATAAGCTTAATCCTAGAGGCAAGCAAAATTGTATTATGTTTGCGTGAGGGAATGTATCAAATGTCTTCATCATATGATGGATCACAGTAGCAGGAGAAACTTGTGTTTCTACAACCATTCTAATAGGTTCAGAGAAATCAATCATATTGGTGATATTTGATCTGCCCACATCAAAGTTGATGAAAACCCAGGAGTGGTGCGTGTGTATATAAAACACAACCTCCATGTGGGTATGAATGACCTGAGATGCACCTCCCTGTACTACATGAAAAGAGACATGGAGGAGCTCTCGGATTATGTGGCCCAGGCATTTATTACCCTAGACCTGAGAAGCATCCTACCATCACCCAGAATGATACCACAGTACAAGCAGAAAATGATTGATTTCAACAATTGGCCAAGTTTCTGGTGTCATTTTAAGGGGATGCAGTATCTGTCTACTTGGGATGACATAATTGACAGACCTCAATGCTTTGCCAGAGATGGCCTGCATCTGTCACCCCTGGGTTTCTGGATACTGGCTAAGGCTCTTGCCACCCCTATAGTGCCTTTTTTAGGTGATGTTCCAAAGACCAAATTACCACCATAACAGCTATAAATAAATGCAATCTAAGGGTCATACTGCTCAATGCTAGAAGTCTAAGTCTCAAGATGCACTTGCTCGAAGCACTCCTCAAAATGGAGAACATTGACATTTGTGCTGTAACAGAGACCTGGTTTAAAGCAGCAGAAAGCACCCTTGCGCTAGCAGTCTATAACTCATTCCACACCTTTCGGCCACAGAACATGGACTGAAGCTCCAAAGGCAGTGGTGTCTCCATATTCATAAAGGATATGACACCTCCAGACTAGTAGCCCAGCATAACGCATCTGAGATACTTTAGGTACAACTAACACTGGATAAGATGGCGATACAAGTCATAGCCTGCTATAGGTCCCCAACTATGTCCCATGACTCTCACTCTATGTTTCTAAGCACCCTGGAAGCTATTAGGGTCCAACCCAATACTCTCATACTAGGTGACTTCAACCACCCCTCCATCAACTGGGAAAACTACCCATGCACCAATACACTAGCCCAACATTTCCTGGAATTCATCAGCTCCAATGCCCTGGATCAGCTCATTCTTACCCCCACTAGAGGAAGCAACATCCTTGACCTGGTTATTACAAACATGGCCAACTGTTGCTCTACACCAACAGTCAAATCCTCCCTGGTTAGATCCGACCACAAACTAATCACCATGGAAATTCACATCTCACTCACACCCCCTGCAAATGTAATCACCATGAAAAACTTCTCCAAAGCTGACTTTGGGCTCCTAAAACAGAGGTGGCTAACTTCATGGCACCCATGTCAATGGAAAATAGATGCATGACTGCCGCATCATACACCAGTGCACTGTATGAACACGTACATAAATGCATGGAACTAGCCATGCCCAACAGAACCAAGACATTCTCCTCCAAAAAAAGGAAACCAATCTGTTGGCCCCCTGCCATTAATAAAGTCTACAACAGAAGGAAGAAACTGTTGCAGATAAAGGTTAAGTCCCAAGACTGGAAAACTGAACACTGAAGGTGTTAATAGATCTGGGGACAGAGATTGACAGCAACCTCTCCTTCAACCACCATATCGCCACTTGGTCAGAAAGCCCTTCTATGTGGCAAATCTCAGTACAAAGGGTTTTGCATCCAGGAAGAAAGAGGTCATCATCTCTCTCTACTCTTTCCTCATTAGACCAATCATTGGGTATAATGCCCCATTTGGCATGTACCTCATTAGACATATGCAACAGCTGGAAAGGCCACAACAGTACCTCATGAAGAGGATCCTAGGCCTTAAGCACATGTCCTACATGGATAGGCTGAGGCAATTTCTGCTTGACTTACAAAGCCATGTCTGACCCAGCTCTGTTAAAAATGCTACATCTAAAGAAATCCCAGTTTCTCTGCACCACATGCTCCAGAGACCTCAACCTCTTTACCACAATCAACAGAACATGCTGGAGGGACTGGTTCATAATACAGAGACTGCCAATGCTCTGGAGTAGACTTCCCATACATGTCAAGCAGAGCGGGTCTATATGACTAGACCGAAAGATCACAACAGTGAATGTATGTGCATTGACACATTTATGTCGATGCACATACTGAGCGAAACACCTAAACGATGAAAACCAGAACGCCGAACGTGTTTCATCATCATAATGCGCCACACAGGTAGGTAAAATCTAAACTAAAATATTAAATTAATTAGCTTTTGCAGGGGGGCAAACCCCCCCTGCACCCCCCCCATGTGGGGGGCTTTGACCCCCACACCCCCCTACTTAAATACACCAACTCCGAGACCGTACTATAGTGGGGAAAAGGATATATTTCCTTATCCCCACCATTGTGCTGCTGGCTATGAAACACGTTCACTGTTCTGGTTTTCACCATTTAGGTGTTTCGCTCTGTATGTACATCGATGTCAATGTGTCGACGTATATACATTCGCTGTTGTGATCTTTCGGTCTAGTCATATAGACCCAAGCACAGCACCTCACAGGCCCTCTTCAAGAGATATCTTGATGAGTTCATAGGTTCATAGGTGTGTACTAGGCTAATAGCACTGGAGCATTTACAAGCCTAGTCCAAAATAGTTGCCCAGGCACCGTGCCACCCAATGTTAGTTCACAGTGCCTCTATCCAATAGGGCAACTGGAATGATCCCTGGTGTGAACTTTCTGTTATCCATCCACTCGTCAAGATTTCTCTTGCAGAGGGCCAGCGAGGTGCTCTGCTTGACATGAATGGGAACTTTATTCTAGAGTATGGGCATCTTTAGGAGATGAACCTGTCCCTCCAGCATGTTCTGTTAATTATGGTAATGTGGTTGTGATCTCTAGAGTGTGTGGCACAGGGGTATTGGGATTTCTTTAGGTGTAGCATTTCAAGTAGGGCTGGGTCAGACATGGCTTTGTAAGTCAAGCAGAGATCACCTCTAAGTAGACAATAAGAGACTGAGAACAGCTGAAGTTTCTTGACTGGATGGGAAATAGTAAGTTCACCCTGGTGATCACTCCAGTAGCTCTACTTGATAGAGGCACTGGGAACTAACTTCAGGCAGCACGATGCCAGGACACTTCTATGGGCTAGGCTTGTAAAGGCTCCAGGGCCATTAACCTAGTTCACACCTATGAACCTCATAGTAAATCAGCTACACAGCAAACAAAATCACTTTTCAAGGAAGTATGCTAGGGTGATTGGCCTATAATTCTGAACTAAATCATGGGCTTCACTTTAAAAGTTCACACCACAGTATTGAGCTTCCACTGGTACTGATCACGTACTTGAAAGGTTATTGAATAAAGTGATTAAAGAATCAGTCAGAACTTCAACAAGCCTAGATGTTAATGGCCCCATCATTTGGTCATGGCCCATACTGCATGCTCATATCATCAGCTGGTCATTATGAGTCAGGTATCTAATGTGCGGTCATGCTTTACTGAGCCAGTGGTAGACAGAATTTGTCATTATCAACAAAAAATGATGAGTTGACATTCTTGAAAACAGATTTCTTATTATCCGTTAACCTAAGTAGGATTTTTCTTGTATAAAATGCTTTACATCTTTTTATATGAAGTTTTATTTTTTCTGGTAACAATCCTAAAACTTATTTTCTATTGACGTATACAGTTTATGGACCATACATAGATGCCTCTTTATTCATTTTTTTTCCAATTTCTTATTCTTCCATTGGGAACATTTATTTTTGCTTCCTGTTTCCACATGAGGAGTAATTGCTGCCTTACAAATATCTTTTAGCCTATCCCATATAGATTCCCAAATTCAATATCACTCAGTATTGACCAATCTGTTGTACCATAATTTACCTTAGAGAAATATATATAGCAGCTATACTTAATAACAGCAACATGATTTACAGATAAATGTAAAGCTACATGATCAGAATATACCAATAGTCCACAGTCATGCTGTTAACTAAGTCCTGCCTACTAATACAGGCTAAATCTAAGATTATATTCTCTATCTCTCCGGGAAATTAACCATTCAACCAAAGTTGTTCTGACAGTAAGCCTGAGAATTTGTGCTCCATTGGTGCTATACAGGTGTATGTATCCCAGCTTATTCTAGGCTAATTAATGTCTCCTGTTTTAGTACTAGGCTTATCAGAGATGCATGAGGAAAGTCCCCACAAAACTCTGAATGTACCTCTATATTCATATTTGGTGACTGGTGGTAATAATACGTTAAACAGAGGATTTGAAAAAAATTAAAAGTTTAACTACCAAAATCTCATTTTTGTGTTACATTGTATATGTCTACCAGTAATAGATCTTTGTAAAAATATAGTCACTCCACAGCAAATTCTATTCTGATGAGCACAGATAAAGTGTGTGTGATTGCCAAACATTATAGGTGTGATAATATGTGAAGGCTGCCAGCCTAGCTAGATAGAATTTTGTAGATAATTCTATGTCATTCTAAATATGAATATAATCCACAGGCTTGTCCTCTTAAATGTAAAAAAACTGTGTTAAATGTTGAACTTCAAAAATATAACCACAGTGCACTCTGCTAGATGAAAGCTGATAAGTCAAGCATTGCTTGGCTGTTTGATCTCAAAGCTCACACACATAATGTCTGGACTGAGGAATTCCTTCTATTGTTTTGAGACCAGAGTTAATTGCTAGATTTTACATATATAATGGATTTTATTGCTGTAGTTTCCTGGCCAGGTGAAAGATCAAAGAAATGTTAAAACTCTGAGTTTCTTGTTAGCTTGGGAACCAGAGAAGAATGATGTAATCTAAAATGAGTCAGCAGTGATGTATTATTTTTAAGACTTTCTCAGAGATAGACAATCAGAGCATTTTGCATTTGTCTTCAAAACTGACTACTCACCAGTACTCTGCCTTTGCTCTATATGTAAGTTTTTTTTAGAACGTGATTGCTCTTAGATAGGAATTTAGTCAGATTTAGTCTAGCTGTTTTCTATATTTAGGTCACACTATTCTACAGTATTATTTTAAGCATTTTCCTGTGATTTCTGAACTCTTGACTAGCATTGTGTTGTATTGAGAAGATTTGACTTGTGTTTTCATTATTTTATTTATTTATTTTATTTATTTTACATTTGTTGACCGGGCTAGTCTAGCTGGATATATGTCCATTTTCAGTAGAGGCCCGGGGAGAAAAGCTCCAAACAGGAAATTGACAAAGTTAAACTAAGCAATTCTACAGAATTAAAACTAGGCAATACTAAATAAATTGAACTAAGCATTTCTATACAGAAAACATAAAATAAACAAATTTTTTTTTTTTTACAAAATCACACTAGAAAGGTATGAGCAATTATTAGATAAAGGGAATAATAAATGTATCTTATTCTCATTATAGGAGAGTAGGAGTAGAGTTGAAGGCAGTGGATACAGGTGTAGGAATAGAGTTAAGATTATAGAATGGAAGAAAAAAGATATCAGTGGGGGTTAGTACATGGACAAAGCCAGTGTGCTTTCAGATGTTTTTTAAGATGTTTCTTGAACAGAAAAGTAGAATTAATGGTAGATAATTCAGCAGGAAGTTGATTCCAGACTTTACCTACGGTGTTAGCAAAAAGAGAATCACCAGCTTTGTTATTAGCTTTGCTGGATAAAACTAGGAGCTCGTTAGCAGAGCGTAATGTAGGTAGATTATTGTAAGGAGTAATAAGATTAGACAAGATAGGAGTGTTGTTAGGGAGGTGTAGAATCTTTTGTGTTATAAGCAATTGTTGAAAGAGTATATGGTTTTGCAGTTCTAGCCACCCTAGTTAGTTGATGTTAAGACAGTGGTGAGTTTTAAAGGGGGAACTTTTGATAAATCTAGTTATGCTATTATAACATATGGAGAGCTTAGTGAGGTTGCTTTTGGATAGGTTGGTATATATGACAGAGGCATAAAAGAGGGTGGAAATGAGGTGGGTCTGAGCAATTGTTTTCCTTGCAGAGGGGGTAAGGAAGGTTTTTATTCTGTAGAGTGAGCCAAGTTTTCTGTTAACAGACTTAATGGTGGAGTTTATGTGTTCATCATAATTGAGATGATTATCAATAGTTACCCCTAGTAGACGGGTTGTAGTGTCTGGGAAGATGTTGGTACCATTGTTAGAGGTTATAGAGAAGAAAGGAGTGTCTGATTTATGAGTAGGAGTAAAAAGCAATAGCTTTGTTTTTTTTTGGGTTTAAGAGGAGGCAGTGTTGCATAAGCCAGTTTTCAACATTCTGAAAAACAGTTTGTGTGAGGGAATGGAGAGAGGATATATCATTGGCTGTACATATTAATGTGGAGTCATCTGCATATTGAATGCAGGTGGCTTGAGGTATGTTGATGTGTAAGTTGTTGATAAATAAGGAGAAGAGTAGGGGACCTAGGATGGAGCCCTGTGGGACTCCAATGTTTACAGGAAGTAGTGAAGATAGACTGTTCTGCCAAAGTACTGCTTGCTGTCTATTTTCCAGATAGGATCTGAACCATTGTATGGCTTGGGGATAGAGAGAATGAGCCTTTAGTTTGTCAAGCAGCAGGTTGTGGTTTACCATGTCAAAGGCTTTTGACAGGTCGATAAATAGAGCAGAAGAGAAAGAGTTGTTGTTGCGATTCTTGTATATAGAGTCGGTAAAGGATAAAAGGGCAGTATATGTGCTGTGAAATGGCCTAAAGCCATGTTGGCAGTTAGCCAATAGGTTATTTTGTAGTAAGTGTTTAAGTAGCTGCTTGTGAATACATTTTTCCATTATCTTAGCTAAGGGGGAGAGTAAAGCAATAGGGCGAAAGTTAGAAAGCTCTGTAGATGGTCCTCCTTTATGTAAGGGGATGATATGAGATATCTTCCATAGAGTAGGGATTCTAGCTTCAGAGATAGTTCTGTTAATAAGGATAGAAATGGGATAGTCTATGGCTTTTGCAGCTATTTGTAGGTATTCAGATGGGAGTCGGTCAGCAGAAGGGGTGCAAGGTTTTAATTTTTGAAGTAGCTTACAGATGAGAGCTGTAGATACCGGTTGTATCTGAAAGGTAGGTGATGTAGGATTGCAGGTATTTGTTTGGGATACAGCAATGGGTGGTAAAGAATTAGCCAGGGTTTTAATGGCTTCTGTAAAGTAGTTATTAAAGGCGTCAGGGATCAGGTTGGAGTTACTTTTGTTGAAACCGATTGGGTCTGGAGTAGTAGCGTGACCTGGCTGAAGGAGTTTGTTTATGGCAGACCAGAATTTTTGTGGAGTTTGTTGATTGTTTTTTTGAAGATGTAGGTAGTAGTCTTTTTTGTCTCTAAGAATATCTTTCTTTGTAGCATTTCTTAGCTGTTTAAATTGGAGGTGGGTTGTAGGACATTTGGTATTATTATTATTAAATATTTTTAAATATTATTATTAAATATTTTTAAAACTTTCAACTGTGGCTGTTTTGTGTAGACATCATTTAAGCTCTAGAGTACATTGCATGTTTATAGTGATACTGTACAAAGCCACTCCAAATAAGCCTTGCTGATCATCACACTTACTAATAATATTGCACATTAATAATTGGCACCCTTTGGTAAGGGTCTTTTTAGCAGCTATTAGTGGTTGGTGGCAGCTGGTACTACCTTATAGACTGGCAGGAAGGAACATAGCTGGAGAACCTGTGCCAGCCTTCCCCAGGAGTGTATGTATGTATATAACTCATATCTTAAGGTGTGTGTATGTGTCAGCTATTTGGGCAGGGACACGAAGCACTGGTTGGACAGAGAGGATGCTGGAGATTTTAGCTTGTCCATTAGGCTGAGATCTGTATCCTATAGCTGTAGCAGTGGGGAGTCTTACTGGGGATCTGGAGAGAAAGGGAGAAACCAGTCCCAGACTGACTGTGATCTCTGTGTGCTCTTAAGGGAAATCGTACTTTACTGTGTGTGTATTTGTTATACTTCCCAATGTGGATGCCCCTCACTGGTGTTAGTGGTGAGGACTGAGGCTCCTTGATTACTGGGTCAGTGCACAGACATCACAATAGGTGATGCTTTTCAGATCTCAGTTGTAAAACTAATTTTAAATCTTCCTTGATTGTTAACACCTCAAGTGCGTCACATTTGTTTGTCAAACTTCTGGTGTTAGAATAAGATACTTTTATAGTGCCATATGGTTTAAGCTAGCCGAAATAAGATTGTGGGTCTCATCAGGTTTGTAAAAACAAACACCTCTTATAGCTGTAATATACATCATCATTATTGAAATTTGGTTGATCCACATCTCTGTCCTCCCAAGTCATTAAAAGGTTATCTTTTCACAAAATTGTCATAAACTGCGATTTATTTATAATACTTTAGTATTTGTGTAAGAATAATCTGATAATATGCATGAAGGAATACGTTCATTCCAGATCACATTTACACAAAAGTAAAGTTCTGAAATCTTAAAAACATTTCTAATTGTAAGTGGTGAGATGTTTAAACCACTGGCTGTGTAAGATTATACTGGTATATATTGGTCTTTGATGCACTAATTTATGTATTACAGTCTAAATGTTACCCAGGTGTGCATCTAGCAGTGATGGTACCATAACACTCTCCCTATTAATAGGTGTCAATGGTCTTGATATTAGCTTTGCCATGGAGTAATTTATTATTAGTATTTCTCCCTTTTCTTTATAGGCATCAGTCACCTCTGAATTTTTGTGACGTTGGTATACTAGCTCTTATAAAAAAGGGTATACTACTATCTCCTAATGCTCATAGTTTTTGCTTTTTGAAACATTCAGGTTTCCTTAGTCTAGTAGACAGGTGCATTTTAAAGCCCTGTCAGAGGGAGTTAAGATGCCTAATTCAGGATATGTCTGCATTAATTTCTCACCATGTCCTGGTACAGATGTTTTAAAGTTAGATTTGTCCTGTTATGTTTTGTTAACCTTTGCTTATTTGAGACTTCCTGAGACAAATTATCATAGATGTTTAACTATTGTTGCAAATCAGTTAATCATTTCTTTATTTTTATCAGTTATCATTCTCTTTACTCTGTGATTATCTTAACATAGTCTTTCCTGGAGCTTTTCTCTGCAGGCCTCCACTGAAAACGGGCACCATTGCTCAGTTGGGCTTTCCTGGTTAACAAATGACAAACATTAAATAAATAAATAATCAGTTCTAGTAGGCATCTGCTGCACCAGGTGTAGTACCCATTTAGTAACATCTGTTTCTGTATCCCCTTCAGTAATATTATTCTGTATATTTCCATTATAAAGCATAACTCTAGCCTCTGGTTCAGAATGATGTATCAGCACCTGCATCTCAAAAACATGCCTGTGAAATACTTACAGCTACACAGAATCTCAGTTTGAAAAATGTTCCCTGAAATTATCTCTGAAGATTACCTTTGAGTCTGGCAATAGACAAACTTAATTTACAAAATTTCTACAATTTATAGGTTATGGAGTTTATCTATATCCATCTTTGATGCTTACAGTTGTGACTCAAGGTCTTCTTTTAAGTTGCTTTGAGTGCATATTGTACAGCTCTCATGAACAAATGCTTTTCTTTTAATATTTTACACTTAAAAATTTAAAAAAGTGCTTCATCCTTTTCTATCAAAGAGTTCATACATGTTAGGTGTAAACTTATCAATGGTAAACTCAAAAATATAAGTAACAACAAAGTATACCCTGCAAGAAAATACTCGAGTGCACTGTAATATAAATTAAAATTGCTTGTGAGAATATTACAGTCTACCCATAGCATCTAAAACCTACAGTCATAGCAGAACATTAATTATACAGCCAGTAAGAAAAAATATACATTTAAATATAAACAGTTTCACCAGAACGCGTCAGACCCATAAAAATGCTGTTTGGCACCTACCGAGGCTTATTTAATCCTAACACTCCTACTGTGTTGGACCCTAATGGTGAACATTTCTCTGACATAAAAAAGCAATGTTTCCTGGGTCTGCTAATAGCCAAGTTGCTCACTTTTCACTGCCAGACTGATTCTCAAGTAAATAAAGCTGTAAGATAATTAAGACCATCTTACTCACTTTCACATCTGTTAGCTACAGATGCACCAAAATCTATAGCCTTTGGATGCATCTGGTGAACGTCAATTGGTGCATCTGTTATTGTTTGATAAATAAAAATACACATAAAAGGTCTGCAGCTTCATATGTTCTTCTCATCCCCATGCCAGAATATGGACTATTTCTACTCACTATTTCCCCCAATAAAATACTCACACACTATAGATTACTAAAAATAAAACATTATGGTCTTGTTAAGGTTTCAAAATATCAGACTCCACACAACAATTCAGCAGAGAATGATAATTCATTTATTAATAGCACATGCATGGGGAGACTAGGTAATCAATAACCCTTCTACCCGATTAATCATTTTCCAAGGTTTTTATATAATTTCAGAATAATCAATATCAAACATTTGTATTATATACAAATGTATTGAACAATCAGGAATAAATACTACAGCATTATTTTTGCTTAGTACTAGGAATCATAGACTAGATCATACAGTAGTTATACAATGTATGAAGTTGTTTACAGGTGGTGGTGCTGCAGTAGCGTTGTCGCCTCACAGTAAGACGTTGTCCTGTTCAATTCTCAGCTAAAGCGTCATCTGTATGGAGACATGCATGAATGGGCGTACCTTCATTGAAGGTTGTGCGTCAGAGCTGGCAACTTGGTTCGTAAAAATCTACTGCCAATCATTAGCGGACCGGAGTTCCGCTGTGGCGACCCCTAACCGGGAAAAGCCGAAAGACACAACAACAACAACAACAGGAAGAATCTCATGCGAAAATAGGTAAAACATTCTAAATTAATGCTAAATATGTATTACTTAAATCTTTGCCAGCACTTTACAGAATACTCCATTGTTTTTTTAAGTCCCTAAAACAGTTCTCTATTCACAACATTCAAAACTCAAGTAAAACATTTTGAAACAAGACTTCTGTTAAAGTATGTTAAAGGGTTAAAAACGTATTTGCTGTAAATAAGTAAAAAGTAGAAAAAAAGTGGTTACTGTGACAAATACTATGTGACTATAGCTGTTCCATGACCAACACAGCTGGAAGGAAAACTACAGATAAGAATGACTCCCTAATTCCTGAAGTGATTACCAGCACAGCTGCAAGGAAGACTGCAGACAGGAATGACTCCCTAATTCTTGAAAGATGTCACATAAATAACCTTGAAACAGAACAAAAATCAGCTTATCAGCAGACTGCATGACATCAAGCAAATAGCAGACTATTGACTTTGACAAACAGGATCCAAATAGTGTAGTAAAAACTATATAAAAGGGCTATAAAACTAAATGTTGTTCTGGGCACTTTGTAGGAACACAGTTCTGATGTAAATGGAGAATCTTCATCTGCATCTGTAACAAAATGCAAACCTTGTCCAGTAAAAAGCTGTAAGCTGTAACATGTGGTACATGTTTATTATATAAATAAGTTGCTTTAGTAGCAACTGCACTCAAATTGGTTAAAGTATTGTAAAGTATATTTTGATAAAATTTATCAACTTCCTTAGCAGCTGCATACTGTGTATTAAAGTACATTTGTCAGCAATTTCAGCTTTGTAAGAAAGTACGTTTTGAAATAAATGTTATGATCCCTGTCCTATGTTTCGGTAAACACTAAACACATTTCTGCTTCTTTCAATAAACACATTTTTACTTCTGATTTTACTAAAAGATTTGAATCAGTATGTATACACTATGCATTGGCATTTGATTTGAAATAATATTGATTAATGCTCATGGTAGGGGCATCAATGAATAAACTATGAAGGTACTTTAATGTCATACTACTCTTAGAAATAAATGTTTTTCTTATTATAGCAATGACCATATTATCAATAAGTTCTCCAACATCCAAACTTCTGCAAGAGAAATATTGTCCACCACTCAGGAATTAACTCCTGTTTAGAAATGTCTCTTAGAGTAATCTAGATATTCAGGTATTGCATCCTGGAGAAATTTACCTAATGATATTAGAAATATTGATAACTATAGCACAAAACATAATACAACTAAAACTGTTAACAGATGAGAATATATGCAAATAGTTTAGGGATAATAGCTAAAAACAAAGAACTCTTCACTTGTTTCTGGATTTCTTACATGCATCTCATTCAGTTTTTTTCTTAGTCCTGCATGTAAACATATATACGTAAATATATAACACATAAATGCATGTATACATACACATGCATATACACACACACACACAAACACACACACACACACACACACACACACACACACACACACACACACACACACACACACACACACACACACACAGAAATATACTCACACACATGCACAAATATATGCATTTCACAGAGGATACCGCTGCTCTGGAACAGACTCCCTATCAACATAAAACAAAGGTCATCCCTGTCCATTTTCAAGTACAACTAAGAAACAGATGATTTACTCCAAGACTTCCCTCTGTACTTCCAATAGACAGAAGCAGCTCCTAAATGATTTATCCCATGCATGGGTTCCCTCAAATTACCTAGGGTATGATCCTAGTTATTCTTATTAGGGGTAATATATAAAGGTGTGAGCAGTATGAGGCATCAAAATCCTATCACATTGCATGAAAGTTCTGGAGAGGGTGACTGATAAACAGATATGCAGAGTAGTAAATGTAAGATGCGAGATGAGCAGTTCGGTTTCAGATTAGGACGCAGTACAATTGACCCGATGATTGCAGTGAGACAGTGACTTGAGAAGAAGCTAGAGATGAGGAGAGAGTGCAATTGGGCATTCCTAGACTTGGAGAAAGCATATGACAAGGTCCCAAGGAAGCTGATCTGGGCAGTACTGTGGTGATTTGAAGTCCCAGAAACATTGGTAGAATTAGTGCAGGCTATGTACAAGGACCCTATGACTCACGTATGAACAGTGTTCGGCCTCACAGAAGGGTTCCCAGTAGGAGTGGGTGTACACCAGGGTTCAGCTTTGAGCCCACTGCTGTCCATACTGGTGACGGACTACATTAGCAAAGAGATCAGAAGGAAGAGATCAATAAAGTTGCTGTATGCAGACGATGTGGCATTACAGGCAGACTGTGAGCAAGAACGTCAGCAAAGGATAGGAGAATGGAATGCAAAACTGAAGGCATGTGGGATGAAACTAAGCACAGATAAGACAGTGGTATTGGCAGCAAATTGGGGTAATCAGAAGAAGTTGAGAATAGAGATAGAAGGGAGGATAGTGGAATAGGTAAACAGCTTCAAGTATCTGGGAGGGGTGGTTGAGGAGAAGGGAAGTCTGAATGAGGATGTTAAAGCTTAAATCAGAGGAGCTGCAGCCAACTGGCATAGAGTGTCAGGTGTAGTCTATGACAGAAGAATGCCAAAAAACTGAAAAGTAAGGTGTACAAGAGAGTGGTTTGACCAGTACTACTGTATGGTACAGAAACCTGGGCAGTAAAGGCAGAACAGTTGAAGAAGCTAGAGGTGATGGAAATGAAGCGCCCGAGAGGGTGGTAAGATGCACACTGTGGGACAAACAAAGAAATAAGGACATAGCAGAAGCCAAAGTAGCTCCAACTGCAGAAAAGATCAAGAGAACAGGTTATGGTGGTTTGGACACGTGTAGAAAAGCAGAAGACAATCTGGTGAGGAAGATTTGGAACAGACAGAAGTGAGGACATCCAGCAAAGAGGTGGATGGATTGTGTGAAAGAAGATCTGCGACAGTCAAGCATGGGTGTTGAAGATGGCAGGAGTGTGGCACTGAATCGAGAGAGTTGGCGACAGTTAAGACAATGCCCTGACCCCATGTAGAAAAAAATGGGAAAAAGGGAGCTGATGATGATATAATTAATGACTATTGGATGGGTAAGGACAATATCTAACCAAATGGGATAGGTTAATTCGAGTACAAAAAGGATAATTGGCTTACCTTAAAATGGCCCACAAGGGCAGCTAGCCTAAAACTTACCTATGATCTGTGCGTGTGTGTGTGTGTGTGTGTGTGTGTGTGTGTGTGTGTGTGTGTGTGTGTGTGTGTGTGTGTGTGTGTGTGTGTGTGTGTGTGCATGTGTACGTGTGTGCGTGTGTGTGTGTCTGGGTGTGGGTGTGGGTGGGTGTGTGTGTGTATGTCTGGGTGTGGGTGTGTGTGTGTAGATATATCTAAGATATATCTATAGCTATACATCTATATATATATATATATATATATATATATATATATATATATATATATATGCCTATTTCAATGACTGTAGTAAGAATCTTTGTGTTCAACATCTTTGTATCATGTATAGTAAGGGTTAAAATGTGAAACTGCATTGTGTGCAAAGAAATAAGCTAAAATAAGTTGTTTTTCTTGTAAAGAATTTGCTGACCAAAGAGGAATGCACAGATGATACCTTAATCCAGGCACAAGCTTATCTTGTGCCTGACCTCTGACCATCTAAGGCTCCAGGATGTGAATTATAGCCTTGAGTGAAATTCCTTGTCTAGTAACCAGCCACTGTGTACGTGCAGGGAAGGGTATAAAAACCCATGTGAAGTGTACAGAATTTAGACTGCTGACATACCATGTACTTTGTAGCATGTCTCCATGCATGTAAAATAAACCTTGTTTGCTTATTTTTATCTGCGTGATTCTTCCAGTATATGTTAAGAGTATTAAAATCTTTTGACATTTCTGGTGCCCAAGAACGTGGGGCCACCTCTTCACGGTACGAATCACATAAAAGGGACTGAAAAACCTGTACAGGAAAGGGAGAACGAATCTCGGGCTCCCTTGAATGGAAAGACCTCCAACAAAGAAGTCGTAAGTAGAGGCCAGTCACTCTTAGATTCGATCCGTGGGACGGTGACGAACGGGGGCGAAAGAACCGCAGAAAGGTAAGCGTAACATTTTTTTTTCTTTCTTTTTGTATTGTTCTCTTTTTAAAAAGAACAAAGGGACTAGTCATAAAGGAATTTTTTTTGTTTAAATTTTACAAAAGACCGGTAGAGATCTCAGGAAAAGGAAACAGTTTTTCTTTTAAATAAGAAAAATGGGGAACAGTTTTTCTTTTAAATAAGAAAAATGGGAATAGGAAGCAGTTGTTGTGCTAGTAAGGGCTGCTTAAATAAAAGGACTGAAGATGAGGAATATATGTTTAAATTACATCCAAGAAAAAAAAAAAAACTTAAAATACATAAAAAATGAAAGACAAATTATGGATTTAGTGGTAACTTAAATAGATCAGAATGTCAAAATTTGGTGAGAGATCTGCGTAGGGACGCAGGAGGCAAAGTTAAAAATCAAGTAAAGGTGGGATTCCCTCAAGCACAGAAATTGTTAAAAGAAGCTAATAAGAGGCATAGGGAACAATTTTCGAATAAGGAAAGTGGTGGCTCGAGTGCAAAAAGGTGCATTTTTTGTCCATACAGAAGATGACGAGACATCTGTTGTCTGTCGTAAACCGACAGCCCCACCCTTGTATCCAGAAGTCCCTAAAGAAATGGTCGGTCCACCCCAGTATCAGGAAAAAGAAGCAGAAAATCAAAAAAAAAGGTGCCCTCCGTAGTTTTATAGGAGGCAGAGAAGCAGGGAAAAATACCCTCCGTAGTTTTACAAAAAACAAGCAGAGGAGACTCTGTAACTAAGTAACCGTAGTATAGATAAATCAGAGTAAAAACAAAAAGAAGCTAAGGTACATACCCTGTCCACAGACTCATATCCCCTTACATGCAGAAAAATATCTTGAGGAAAAGAAAAGAAAACAGGCTCAAACCTTTACGGTGAGTGCGGATGGAACACTTATGTTAATATAAGCTCCGTCCAACAGAGGTAGAGGAAGGGGACAGTGTAGAGGCAGAGGGAGAGGGAATGTAGGACATTTTGAAGATTACGAAGGTAGACAAAATAGGGGGGAATGTTTTAAATGCAGTAAGAAGGGGCATTTCGCAAGAGATTGCTGGAATCCCGGAAAATCCGCTGCTGCTCCAGATCATAGTTCAGCATGACTATATGATGGCAGCACGGACGAACCGGACCCAGGTGCTGAGGTTGACTGGCAAGAGTCAGTAATACAGAATGAGGATGATTTTGAGGATATAAATAAAGAAGGTAAAAGGGAATGTGCAGGATGGGAACATGAGATAACTGATTTTTCAGAAAAAGGTAAATATCAGGTTGTTAGCCTGACAGCTCTAGCTACGACTATGCAGTTAGAAGTGCAACCGGTAATCATATTACAGGTTGAAGGGAGGGAAGTAAAACTTCTATGTGACTCAGGGGTTTCTAGGACCTTATTGAAACACACTGCAGTGCCGTCCAATGTGACTACTGATGACTATGTATTAGTCAAAGCGGCCGACGGCCGCATCTATAAGGAACCTTTGTCTAAACCTTTACGGTTTACGGACCCTGAAACTAATCAAACCATTAGATTTCGGGTGATTGTCACTCGAATTTGCCCTGTTAACTTATTAGGAAGGGATTTGATGCATGTTTTTTAGAATAGCAGCAGTACCAACTGCATCAGGAATCTTGGCTAAGCGTATGAAAATCCAGGATGAAATGTTGCAGGTAGGGCAAGGGAATTTACTTTACTGGTATAGTAATGATCTTACTGAAACAGGACCACAAAGCGTGGCCAATGAGTTAACTAACCTAGCTTTGAGCAAATATAGTACGGCTATTCAGTTACCAGAGGCTGCCAAACAACTACACTGTACAATGTATTACAGGAAAAATGTGGGACCTGATCCCAAGTATGAGGAACAATTTTTTAAACACAAGGTGACCAGGATCCTATTACAAAATCTTTATTGGGACAGGGCAGGGAACTCAGCAGTTACTTGTAGTCTCACAAGAGACATGCAACAGCTTTTTCAAAATGCCTCAATCCCACATGTATCTGTGACTAGGAAAGAACAAACGGCATGGTATATAGTTGGGAAAAAGGTTACCGGTTGGTCAAAGATGACACCGGGACAGCTGGCAGGTAAGGGGGTTCAGGTACAGAAGTTAAATTGGGTGACCCAGGTCAGACCAACGGTACATCTTCGAGAAGATCAGTTAACACCAACAGGAGGCATGCCATCCTGACTATGCTTTCTGACCCCACAAGAAGAATTGAAACTACAGTCAGTACCAAAATCCTTATGGTCCCGCGGACAACACGACATTGGGCTAATAAAAACAGCAGGACAGATTAAAATAACTCCAAAATCCGATTTTAGACCTCATAAGCGTCAGTATCCATTAAGTAAAAAGGCAGAAGAAGGCATTTTTCCAGTGATCACGGCTCTACTGAGAGCTGGGATTTTAATTCCATGTACAGATTCACTGTGTAACACACCCTTGTTCCCAGTAAGGAAACAAGACGGGACATGGAGAATGGTACAGGATCTGCAGGCTGTAAATGCTGCTGTAGTGCCAAGGGCTCCTATGGTCCCAGATCCATCTGTTTTGTTAAATGATATCCTTCCCACGGATAAGTATTTTTCTGTTATTGACATTAGTAATGCATTCTTTTCTATTCCCCTACAGGAAGATAGTAGGTTTTGGTTCGCTTTTACGTTTATGAGCAAGCGGTACACATACACACGACTACCACAGGGATATTGTGAAAGCCCTACAATCTTTTCGCAAGAAATGTCGACAAGCCTGGCACAGTTTCAACCAGAGCATGGCTGTCATCTACTATTGTACGTGGACGACATCTTATTGGCTGCACCCACGGAGGCTATCTGTGAGTCCGAAACTATTCGGTTATTGCATTTTTTTGCGAAAGAGGGACATAAAAATTACAATTTTTTACAACTGAAGTACGGTATCTAGGCTATACCATTTCAATTGCTGGTAGACAACTAGATAACTGTAGAAAAGAAGCCATTTTACAGGCACCAATGCCCAGCACAAAAAAAGAAATGATGTCATTTTTAGGAATAACAAATTTTTGTCGTAGTTGGATTCCCAACTATGCAGAGGAAGTAAGTCGACTTTCGGAACTTATTTTCGCACTTCCCATGGCAGCACATGATGCGCTGCATTGGACGGATAAGGCAATACAGGCATTTACTAGGGTAAAACAATTGATAGCAGGATCTGCAACACTTAGCTTCCCTGTCTATACAAAACCCTTTGTTCAGACAGTAGATTGTAAGCAGGGCTTTATGACATTGGTTCTGTTGCAAACTTATGGGGATAAGTTGAGACCATTAGCTTTTTATTCCAGTAAATTGGACACAGTGGCACGATCTTTGCCACACTGTGTACAGGCAGTAGTCGCAGCCGCACAGGCTGTGCAAGCGTCTGCGACCCTAGTTTTGTTTCATGACCTTACCTTATTAGTACCACACTCTGTCGCGGTAATACTACTACAGAATAAAGTTACCTTTCTCTCTCCTAGCAGACACTTATCCTGCATGACAATGTTACTATCACAACCACACGTGACCATTGAGCGATGCACCACTCTTAATCCAGCCACGCTGTTACCTACAGCTGACGATGGTGCCCCTGACGTGTGTTTAGATTTGATACACTCTAATGTCTTACCAAGACCAAATCTTAAGGACCAACCTTTGGCAAATTCAGATTGGACCCTGTTTGTAGATGGGTCAGCATGTAAAAATGAGGCAGGCATTACACAACTGGGTTATTCAGTCACAACTGAGACTACGGTACTAGAGGCAAGACCCCTCCCCAGGAACCTGTCCGCGCAAGCGGCGAATTGATTGCTTTGTCCAGAGCATGTACCATCTCCAAGGATAAGGCAGTTACTATCTACACAGATAGTCAGTATGCTTTTTCCACGGTCCATGTCTTTGCACAGCAATGGAAAAATAGGGGAATGGTTATGGCCTCAGGAAAGGAAATAACCCACAAGGATTTAATCCTTAGCCTCTTACAAGCTGTCCAACTGCCACGGGGACTGGCCTTCTGTAAGTGCGCAGCACACACGAATGCCAAGGATCCAGTATCACTTGGAAATGCACTGGCCGACAAAACTGCAAAAAGTGTAGCCTTAACCTCTACTTTTGCACTCGAGACCACACAGAAGGAACTTTACCCTACAGATAAATGTGATCTACAAACTTTACAGGTAATGCAGGAACTTAGTACAGTTCAGGAAAAACAGCGATGGGTTAAATATGGGGCTATTCAAAAGCAGGGAGTTTTTGTAGGTCCAAATGATAAGTATGTCTTGCCAACGAACCTTTTTAGGTATGCCTCATTAGTGACGCATGGCCCATCTCATCTGGGCCCTGCTGCTATGGTTCAAATGATCCAGCAAATGTTCTGGACCAAGGGCTTTATAAGGTACGCTAAACGATTTTCTTTATCGTGCCTGCTTTGTGCACGATACCATGGTGGTGGGGTGCTGATCGCCCCAGCAGCTTTCCCGCTGCCTCCATATCCATTTCACACAATCTGCATGAATTTTATTGAACTAACTCCTGTTCAACAGAAGCGATTTGTGTTAGTCATTATTGACACTTTTACAAAATGGGTTGAAGCTTTTCCGGTAGCACACCCAGATGCACTGTCGGTAGCCAAGGCCCTTACAAATAACATCATCTCTCATTTTGGGCTACCTACACGCATCTATTCTGATAATGGCACACATTTCGTAAACCAAGTTATTCAAAAGCTGGCCGCCATTTTTCAGATCGAGTTAAAACACCATTGTGCCTACCACCCACAGTCAGCAGGGTTGGTTGAACGCCATAATGACATTCTCAAAGGTAAGTTATGTAAACTCATGGCCGAGACACATCAGTCTTGGATAAACTGCTTACCTCTGGCACTCCTGTCCATGCGTACCACTCCCACCTCAAAAGGGGTCACACCATTTGAACTATTATACAGGAGACCTTATTACGTCCCGCAGTGGCAAAATTTTTTGCCTATGGAAGGTGAGGGGGGTGAAGAGATAGCAGATTACATGAGGAAATTGTTGCTGACCAGAACTAACACTTCTCTAACGAATGATTGCTTTTCAGATCAGAAAAACAACAGGATCCTGGAAGCGAAACCCGGGAACTGGGTTTGGATTAAAATTGTCAAGAAGAAAACCTGGGTCTCCCCCAAGTGGGAAGGTCCATACCAGGTTTTGATAGCAACACCTACAGCAGTCCAAATAAAAAAAAAGAACATCGTGGATCCATCTGACACACTGTAAACTGGTAAAACAGTTTGAACTGGACAAAAACTTGAGTTCCCCTGAGGAACACTGATTAGTAGTAATCTTGTTTTATATGAATATCTGACTATTGTAGCAATGCAGAGAAATACCGGAAGGGAGTAGCCTTTCCCACAAAAGCATTCCAAACTAATTTTGTTGTTAATAAGTGTGATTGTTACTTTTCTGTTTTGGCCGTTTTTATTTTTCAAACAAGACTAGCCAAGTAAAGAGAGATGATGCATATGCTCTATCTTTTAATGTTTCAAATTGTTGGATATGCACGGCTATCCCTACTGTACATGGTGGTCTAATGTTAGGTACAGTCCCTTTGGGGGCAAATGATACATGGACTAATTTACTATTTGAAACTTCAAATGTAGCCTTAAAGGACAAAATAGCATTACCCCTCATGGGTCGCCAGAATGAAACTGTAAGGTTGGATGGAGTCAGTGTAATGTAACAATAATTCATAACTGTACAATAGATGGGCACTGTGCAACGAGTTTCAAGCCTATAAGAGTGCTTGTTAATAGTACAGGGTTTGTTAATGACACAAGTTTCTTTGAAAAAATGTTATCTGTGTATGATCTTTTGTTTAAAGGGCTGCAAGACAAAGGAAATCACTCTGTTCCAGTCAATATTACACTTAAAGTAAATAATTGTTATTTTATCTGTGGTAGGAAAGCATACAAATGGTTACCAAGGAATTGGTCAGGCAGTTGCTTTTTGGGTTATTTAGCACCAGCTATAAGACATACATTTTCTCTTCCCCAAGGTAAAATACGAAATGTACGTGCTGTTAATAAACCTGTTAATCCCGTAGGTAACGTTGATGTATCCTGGATTTATCACCACGATTTGGCCCATAGTAGCAGCAAGGGGCTATCACACATGGACTTGGGCGATGATGTTATTTCCTGGGCTGGTATTCTTCCAGCTTATGGGACAGTAAAATCCATTTGGGAGATCAGAAAACTGTCAAAACTGTTAAAAACCCTGAGCAATGCAACTTTTTCTGCGCTAGAATTGGTGACGGATGAGTTAACTGCAATAAGGACTGTAGTATTGCAGAATCGTATGGCGCTCGATTTCACCCTACCGGCGAAAGGAGGTACTTGAGAGTGTTGTCCGTTCATTACAGACAACGAATATGACATTAATATCCATCTGGAGATCCTACAACAAGTTTCTAAACTTACAAAACCAGGACAAAATCCATTAACTGACTTTTTCCAAAATTGGTTTGGAAATTGGGGAACAGTACTTATGAATGTCTTAATTGCTATATGTGTTGGTGCCATTATATTCCTACTGTTGGGTTGTTGCTGCATTCCTTGCATCCGAATGATAATATCAAATGTATTGTCTGCCAATGCAACTAAAGTTTATTATTCTGAATATACAGAACATGAGTCATGCGAAAAACTGTATGAAATAAAATGTATTACTGATGATACAAAGTGTTGTTAGGGGGGAAATGTAGTAAGAATCTTTGTGTTCAACATCTTTGTATCATGTATAGTAAGGGTTAAAATGTGAAACTGCATTGCGTGCAAAGAAATAAGCTAAAATAAGTTGTTTTTCTTGTAAAGAATTTGCTGACCAAAGAGGAATGCACAGATAATACCTTAATCCAGGCACAAGCTTATCTTGTGCCTGACCTCTGACCATCTAAGGCTCCAGGATGTGAATTATAGCCTTGAGTGAAATTCCTTGTCTAGTAACCAGCCACTGTGAACGTGCAGGGAAGGGCATAAAAACCCATGTGAAGTGTACAGAATTTAGACTGCTGACATACCATGTACTTTGTAGCATGTCTCCATGCATGTAAAATAAACCTTTTTTTGCTTATTTTTATCTGCGTGATTCTTCCAGTATATGTTAAGAGTATTAAAATCTTTTGACAATGACTGTATATCTTTTTGACTGTTATTACTATTTCATTCATTTGTGGATAAAATGTTAAGTAATTTATTTAGGTTTATTTATGCCATCAGGTCATATAAGCAAGTACAGATGTGTTCATATCCACACACACACACACACACACACACACACACACACACGGATGAGTATAAGATAGTGAGCTGTTTAAGTTAATACTTCAGTTCTTGCAGTGGTGTGATTGAATAGTTGGCATTGCTCCTGGTATTAAATGCTTGTTTGGGAATGCAAGTTCAGCATGAAGGTGGTAATTGTGACTGTTATTAAAAACACATCATATATCCAACAGTTTTAGGGCAGCACCGAGAAGGAGAGAGACTGCTAAACATAAAAATCTACTGCTGCAGAGTGCTGTCATATATATATATATATATATATATATATATATATATATATATACACATACATATATAAGATATATATACATACATATATATACACACACACACACACACACACACACACACACACACACACACACACAGTCTGCAGTAATTAACAAGAAATGTAGGCATGCTTAGGAGGTTAAGCACTTTGAGTTAGAAATGCAGGCAGAAATACTAATAATTACAAAAGTATGGAGGTGGCACAGCATGTCAGGTTGTGCTCTGATGCATAGTGCTATATGCACTAACATCGTTGTTGTTTGTTGTGCACCATTCTGATGCATAGTGCTATATGCACTAACACCACTGTTGTTTGTTGTGCACCATTCTGATGCATAGTGCTATATGCAATGACACTGTTATTTATTGTGCACCACTCTGATGCATAATGCTAAACACACTAACCCCACTGTTGTTTGCTAATGCTGGCCCCCTAAACATACCACGTATACCCCCAGGTATGGTCACTGCAGATCAACATAAGACTACAATGTGCTAAGTGAAAATCAATTGGAATTATGATGTAGAGAATTTCCAGCTGTACAACTGTGCATATACAGCATAGCAACTGGCCAATAGCAACAAGTAGGGTTAGGTGACACCGAAGGCTCAAACTGAGTAATAAAAGTTACATGGTCATTGTTAATATCTCGTACCATGCACATAGTTGCCAAGGAGCATGATCTGTGTGGGAAATTTGGCACAGAATTGACAGCAGCAGGTAGCCTTTTATGTTTTACCATGTTTATTTATATATTCATTTGTCAGCTCACTAAGTGAACTGGCCCTCAGATCCTTTAGGACGTGACCCAAGTCACAAGAATAGGGTTAAATTCAATATACAGGGGCAGCTCAAATGACCCAAGCCATAAGATAAGGGGTAAATATGATATACAGGGACAGCTCAAAGTAAGCCAAGCCACAACAGCAGGGGTAAAAACAATATACAGCAGCAGCTCAAAATGACCAACCACAAGAGAAAGGTTAAATACAATATATAGGGGAAGCTCAAAATGATGCAAGCCACAAGAGTAAGGTTAAATACAATATTCAGGGGCAGCTCAAAATGACCCATGCCATAAGAGCAGGGATAAATACAATATGCTGGGGTAGCTCAAAACAGCCCATTAATCAGGGTGTTTTGAGGAAGTCAGAGGGAAGTATTTATTCATTTTTTTTTATTTGACATTTGATTACCCCCATTTTCAGTAGAGGCTCAGGGAGAAAAGCTCCACATACAGTACATTACAAATACAGTATAATCCAATACCATACAATTGACATATGAAATGCTGTACAAAAACAAGTTGAAAGGACATAAACTATGTTGCAAGATGTTACAAGATTATACTACACATCTAGGCAATTCTATATAGTTAAAACAGTATAGACAATTATAGTCACTGTCACTATATACATAGCCTATCTGTAGAAAGTTTGTACAAAAATAGTATGCAGCGGTTTGATCCTCAGCTGGGGTGCCTTCTGTGCGGAGTCTGCATGTCCTCCCTGTGGTCGTGTGGGATTCCTCCGGGTGCTCCGGTTTCCTCCCACATCCCAAAGACATGCCATAAGTGGATTGGATACTCTAAATTGGCCCTAGGTGTGAGAGCATGCGTGTGTGTGCCTTCTGTGGAAGGTTAGGCGCCGGACTGGCAACTTGACACCGTAACGCTCCACTGCCAACCATGAGTGGACAGGTGATCTGCTGTGGTGACCCCTAACTGGGAAAAGCCGAAAGGAGAAGAAGAAGGTAGTGCAATGTATGACATTGACTGTTATAGTACATGAAAAAATAGAATGTCGGTTTCAGTTAGGAAAATAATAGCCAGAAAGTTAGTAATGCAGAAAGATTGTGAGAGAGTTAAGAACAGAGGCATTACAGCCTGAGGAGTAGTTTAAGGATATGGTGTAGAAACAGATGAGTTAGGAAAGCCTTAGGATCTTGCTAATTGTGAGGGATTGAAATGTGACAGAAGAGGAGGATGAGGCTAGTGTGGAAGAAAAGGAAGAGCTGAGCATTAGGCAGGCTTTATGCAGCAGCAATGTATTTTTGAGATTATTTTTAAAGAAGCTTTGAAATGAGATAGGCCAGGCATAGACCTGGTAGTTAAAAGTAGTGAATTCCATAGCACAGAGACAGAGTATCAATACAGAGAGTGACCTGGATGTCCTTCAAGGATGCATCTGCAGTCCTTACAAATGGGTTGTCCTGTCGTCAGGCAGCCCTTCGGTCGGCTGGATTCCAAAGTCTGGGTCTGGCCTCGGCAACCGAGACACTCGCGGTTGGCTTAACCGTGGTTTCGGCCGAAACCGCAGACCGCGAGTGTCGGTCCTTTTCCTTGCGCTTTTTAGATATTTGCGTAGTCGGAGGATCCGATGGCATAATGTAAGCAAAATCGGAGCCGAAAAACTCCTCAGCAAATTCCGACCGACGTCTAAGTGTCTGTCGGTTAAAAGAAGCACAGGCTAGACAAGCTGCTACGTCGTGGTCTGGGCCTAAACGAGGTCAGCAGTAAGAGTGGAAATCTTTATGAGGTATTTGTTTCCCACAAGTTAAACAGTTATTCACTTTTTCTGACATCGGCTGAGGCAAGAAAGAGTCCCCAACGGGGTACTTAGCTTTTTAGAAGTCTTCGGTAATAGTAGAAGTATTCGGTAGTAGTAATCTCTGGTTCTGACCGACCGGCACTTGCGAACAGCTTCTGCTTCGGGCGCCACGCGGCAAGAAAGACTGAGGAAAATGGCGTCGGCTGATGCCTTTATACCCGAATAACTGCAGCTATGACGTCGGGTGAAGTGCGACACCAGCCGAGGCCAGACCCAGACTTTGGAATCCGGCTGACCGAAGGGCTGCCTGACGACAGGACAACCCATTTGTAAGGACTGCAGATGCATTCCTATCGGACATCTACATTTATGGTAGGTACAAAACTGTACTTTTTCTTGTGTGTTTTGAGATAGCTAAGAGATTTTTGACTTCTGATCACAGGAAACGATTTGGTGTGTAAGGTGTCAGTAGATTGGCTAGTGCAAGGCAGACAGAAGGCTTGAAAATAAGGTTGCACAAGGTGGATAGCTGAATAAAGGCAAGTCCATTGGGGAGTTCAAGCTTTAGTTCTACTAGTGGTTTACAGTGGTGTGCCTGATATTTAGAGTTTTAGCAAACTTTGCAACTTTGTTATAGCACTGTTCCATCTTGCTTAAGATAGAAGTGTGTAAGTTAGTTAGGATAGAATGATGTACAGTAGTTTGTTAGTTAGTTAGTATAGTAAAAAGTAGAGTACAAAGAGAAACTACCCAGAGAACCATATGGGAAACCAGGACTGATCCTCAGGCCCTACAGCCCTGAGGCACAAATCAAAACACTGAGCCACTGTACTGCCTATTATTGACATGCTGCTACAAAGCACTATGTACGTTGCTGATTTGTATGAACATCCTACACAATCCAAGAAGGCTGATAGAGAATTATACACAAATGTGTAACAATATACATTGGTATCTCATTATAGATTTGCTAGATGTATTCAGTGCAATTGCCCACCAAGGTTTCTTTACAATAGTGCAATGAAACAAACACAACTAAACTAAATTAAACAATAAAAAATAACAAAACACATGACATGGACAAGCAGTACTCAGAGACGTAGACTTGTTTAATAAAAATACTGATAAATGTAAAAACAAACAGAAGTATCGATATATGTGCAGCAACAGAAACCTGGTTTAAGGCTCCAGAGAGCACCCCAGCAGTACCAGGCTACAACCCATACCATACATTTCGGCCACAAAACCTGGACCAAAATACAAAAGGTGGGGGAGTATCCATATTCATCAAGGATGCCCACACCTCCAGGTTAGTGGCATAACACGACGCTTCAGAGATCATCCATGTGCAATTAACAATGGGCAAAACTGCTATTCAAATTATAGCTTGCTACAGATCACCCACCATGTCCCAGGTCCCCAATCCGCATTCCTGGAAACACTGGGAAACATAAAGGTCCTACCAAACACCCTGATATTGGGTGATTTCAATTACCCAAACATTAACTGGGAGAAATACTCAAATACAAACTCCCTTGCCCAACATTTCCTAGAATTTCTAAACTCAAACGCCCTGGATCAACTGGTCAACACACCCACCAGAGGTGACAACATATTGGACCTGGTCATCACCAACATGGGCGATCAGTGTTCCACACCAGAGGTCAACCCCTCGCTGGTTAGATCTGACCATAAACTAATCACTCTGGATATCCACATTCTGCCACCACCCCCAGTCAAAGAAACCACCGTGAAAAACTTTTCAAAAGCAAACTTCACATTACTTAAGACCAAGGTGGGAAGTTTCAAAGCCCCCATGCTAAAGGATAACGCTGCCCAAGCTGCAAAATCATTTACTAATGCACTCTACAGACACCTACAAGAATGCATAGATTGTGCTATCCCAAACAAAACCAAGACTCACTCCTCCAAGAAAAGGAAACCAGTCTTGGTGGACCCCTGCCATAAACAAGCTATACAATAGAAGGAGGAAACTAGTACAGAAAAGAGTAAAATCCCAAGAAGGGAAGACATCCCTGATCAGTATCAGCACAAAACTACTTTCCCTCATAAAATCATCCAAGGCTAGCTTCGAAAGAGAAATTGCCATGGACTCCAAAGATAATCACAAGGCATTCTTTAACTATGTCAAGAATCTAAGTGGCAATTCTCAGATCTGCTCGGACTTAGTACAGAATGGCACAAAATACACTGAACCAACCGATATAGCCAACATCCTGACAGACAGGTTCAGTGCAAACTTCACCCCCTCTCACCCCCAAAAGGGCCCATAACTATACCAGAAGAATGTAGTGCCCCTGAAATCACAGACACTCAGGTTAAAACCGCCCTCTCCAAAGCCAAAACTACAGCATCAATGGGACCGGATGGTGTCCCAGGCTGCGTCCTGCACAAGCTCAAAGATGAACTAACCCCTCACCTAAACACACTGTTTAAACTCAGACTCTCCACAGGCTACATGCCCACAGAGTGATGCACAGCAACTGTTATTCCACTCCACAAAGGTAGAGCCACAGCAGACCCCAGGAACTATCGCCCTATAAGCCTGACTAGCTTGGTCTGCAAAGCTATGGAGTGCATCATCATGGATCTCATTAACAGAGACACTGGAAACCTACAAACACTGGACCCTACCCAGTTCAGCTTTGTTAAGGGCAGATCATGCCTCCTAAGCCTGGTGGACTTCTTTGAGACAGTTACCAAGGCTATAGATGAGGGAAGGGTGGTCCACACAACCTACCGAGACCTCGCAAAGGCCTTTGACACCATTGCCCACTCAGGTATTATACACAAGCTCACCAGCCTGAACATAACCCCCTACATCACGAGATGTGTTGCCAACTGGCTCACGGACAGAACCCACATGGTAAGAGATGTGAGAAGTAGGTCTGACTCTAAACCGGTTACAAATGGCGTTCCCCAGGGCTCAGTCCTAGGACCCCTCCTGTTCGGCATATGCTTCTGAGAGGTACAGGCAAACGCAGAAGGACTACGGCTGACCAAGTTCGCAGACAGCTGCAAACTAGGGGCTATAATTGACTCTCCGGCTGACACAGACATCCTCCAAAAGGGTCTCACTGAGACAGATACCTGGTGTCAAAACCATGGCCTCAAGCTAAATGACAAAAAGTGCATAGTCCCCTTTGGAAAAAACAAAGTGCCCACAAACTACCACAGAGGTGGTAGCCCCCTAAATATGGAAGACGTAATAAGGGATCTGGGGACCCAAGTAGATAGTAACCTCCCCTTTGATAATCACATTGCCAAAGTGGTTAGAAAATCCTTTTATGTGGCCCACCTAATCACAAAAGGGTTTGCATCCAGATCGAAAGAGGTCCTTGGGCCCCTCTATGCATCACTCATCAGACCCATCATAGAGTACAATGGCCCATTTTGGGATATACCTTACAAGACACCTGCAACAACTGGAAAGACCACAGAAGTACCTCACCAAGAGGATTACTGGCCTCAAGCAGATGCCCTATGCAGCTCCACTGAAGAAACTCCAGCTATACTCGGTTGCATACCGCCTACTCAGAGGTGATCTCTGCCTGACATACAAGGCCATGTCCAACCTAAAGAAAACCATATCCCGTCAAGCCACATGCTCCAGGGATCTAAACCTCACCACAACAATAAATAGGATGTGCTGGAGGTATAGATTCCTGTCCCAGAGACTTCCCATGCTCTGGAACAAGATTCCAATCTACATTAGGCAGAGCTCCTCGCTAACCCTCTTCAAGAGAAACCTTGATGAGTGGATGGGAAACAGAAAGTTTACCCCAGGGATCACTTCAATGGCTCTGCTGGACAGAGGCACAGGGAACTAATCTAAGGGGGTGGCAAAAGCCTACATATTCAGGCTAGGCTTATAAATGCCTTCGGGCAGATAGCCTAGTACCTACCCATGAACTTATGAACCTATCAAAAAAATAGTAAACAACAAATAAGGTTACCATGATAAGCGCTTTCTTCTTGTATTATGATAAAAAGACATTATAGTCACAACTTTAAATGTAAACAGTCAACCAGTCATATCATTCAATCAGATCATCTCCCAAGGAATAATCCAATCATTAAAAGTGTTAAAACACAGCAAAACATGTCCAACACACCTCTGCTATGTTGACCAATCTCTTGTCACCAGAAGTGAACCAATCCCAGGCAGGGACTGAGAGATGAAAGGAGGAGTGAGCCAATAGCTCACCAGCCAACAAATAACCAATCCTATTATAGTTGCATGTCCTTTTGTCCAATCAGAATCAAACTCGTAATCCCATTAGAAAGACTATATCATAGAAAAACTGCCTATGGCAAAATTAAAGTTATAACTTCAGTAAAACTATAGGAACCCTTGGCAAATAACTGCCAAATATGGAATAAGAAACCAAATTACTGTTATAAATGCAGTAGGATACCGAAGCAGAAATACGGCTAAGTTTCAGTATCACTTAAACAAACAAAAACAATACCTCTATAAAACCAAACACAATTTAATAAGATGAGCGCTTTTGCAATTGTTTCTTCAGATCACATTCACAGATAAAAAAAACAAAATTTATATATATATATATATATATATATATATATATATATATATATATTTATTAGCTCATTCACAACAGGCTCACATTAAAAGCCAATAGAAATACAACCATTTCCAGTCCCTTAGCAACTAAATAATTAACAATTTAGCAAGCCTACCCACTCAACAGAGCTTTACACACAATACAGCAATATACCATCTTAAACAAAATAAACATTATACAAATGTAATATATATGAATGACAGTATCAAATAGAAAATGTATAACCGCAAGATGCACGTACACATCAATAAAACTATCTCTGCATCGATTTGAATTTCAAGATGCTAGAGATAAAAGTAAAATCATTCAAGCCTGGATAATTGTTTGCATTTGTACGTAACTGCCACAAGAATTCCTGTCTCTCTAATAGCACATTCCAAGGACCATCCCTCGGGTCTTGTATGGGTTGTTGAAGAATACAGAATCTAAAAAAGTGGTTGGGGTACATTTGAATATGTTTAAATAAAGCATTCTTCTCTTTATTCATCTGAACATCATGTAGATGTTGATAGATTCTGTTTTTTAGTCTGTGCTCACCTTTACCTATATAAAAGGCAGGGCAGTTCATGCAACATGCAAAGTAAACTACCCCTTTAGAGAGACAGTTGAAGTGGCCATTTATTTTGATCAACATGTTGTTTAATCTAAGTTGATCACACACTAAAATAATTGCAGTGGCTGCATTTCTTCATCCCCGGATTTTGAATGTTAAATAAGACCCTGGATTCAAGGATGCACTTGAGTTTTTTCCTCTCTTAAATACCACACATGGTCTGATATCAAATTTCTCCCTCTGTGCACCATCTTGTGTCAGAAGTTGCCAATTCTTTTCTCAAATATATTTTGTCAGACCGTCAGATGAAAAAGTTATAATGAAAGCATTAATACAGTCACAAATATGTTACTTTGTCATCTGGGAATATGTTTGATTCTCAGTGGGGACTACAGTATTAGCTCAGAGGATAGTTATTGATAGTAAAACTCCCAGTATTGGGGAAAATAGACCTTTTCTCATTTGTTCATAACCTCAACCAATAAACTGTCTATAGGTTTACCAGGATTGCCTCATTTTAGGAACATACTTTTCAGTAAAGAACATTCATCCCAGAACTCTCTCAATTATAATCATTTTGGCCACCCGTACAAGCTGACCTTTGACTGCCACCCTCTTTTGAGACATCAGATGAGAGCTGTCATAATGTAAAAAACTGTACAAAGTAATTCTGCACTGGGAGCGTTTCATCCATCTTACAAAATGCATATATTATTCTTATTGACTTTTCTGCCAGCAGTCCTCTCAGTTACCTTATCTTACCTTTTTAGCATGTACTGCATTGAGAGATTACTGATGCCTAAAATTACTTCTGTACCAGCCATTCATATAAGGATGAAAAAGACCATCTCGGGAAATGAGCCATGATGGCTAGAGTCCCGCTCTATTTCCTTTAAGTAGCTGACCCATTCCTGTGATTTTTATCATTTATTGCCACATTTTCTGATTTTGTATACCATATGTGAAAGCATGGTTAACAAAATCTGTGCAGTAAGGAAAGTGAGGGTTTATGTGCTGCTGAAAGAATCCATCATGATCTGTTTTGCTAAGGGATGCATGCAACTTTCCTATCATTTAACCAGAGTTAAAACAGGGGTATTATGGATATTTACAAAATTTGTTTACACCATTTAGTCAGTATTTGTTTTTTTTAATTTTTTTTTAAATTTGTTAAACATGCAAGTCCACTAGACACTCCCCCAAATTCTCTATAGCTTGCACGGCATGCAAGATCAGTGCAGGAGCTCCAGCATGCAATATGTCTGCTGTGCGATCCAGGAACAGCCTGCAGGGGCGTGCACAAGCGCTCCTGCACAAATCCTGCACGGACTAAGCCCCTGTATGCAAATCACCCCATTTGCAGGAGACATCTATGCAAATGAGGTGATTTAGCAGTCCAGGAAGCTTGCAACTGGCCATGCAGGACTAGTGCAATCTGCAGAAATGTACTCGGTTAGTAACAGAGTACATATCTACAAAATCCAAAACAGACCTGTGACAGCTGCAAAAAAAGGCTGCATATCATGTAGTAAGCATGCCAATGGCCAAGTATAAGGCCATTGGCATTGCAAACAGTGAAAAAAATAAAATAAAATAATCAACTTTTGTTTTTAGCCGATCTCGGCTGTTTAAGCGTAGGGCATTGGTGCACAAAAGGGATCGGGGGGAAAATAACAAAATAAACCTAAATTAAGCATTCCAACTAAAATCAGTATTCTGCCATGCAAGTCAATGGCAGGCAGAAGACAACATGGCCAGTGAGTAGTGGTTGCTAAGGGGGAGGCTCAGTGTGAGACATGTAAGCATGTATTAGCAGGCAATCCTATGCAAATAAGGGGAAGGATAGTGAATCCCAATTTTCCCCAGCATGTGAGTCAGGTCCCAACAGTGTAAAAGTAGGAATAGCTTGGTGCAAGCCTAGGAGTTAGGTGACATCATATGGGGGTGTGTCAGGCATACTGTAAGCAGATTGGAGCCCTGAGATTGGAGCCCTGTGGCTCGGGTTTGCTCCTAGCTTAGCACAGCTAAGCTAGGGGGTGTGTTTAAACCTGCCTAGCACTCTTTACAATGCCTAAGCGGGTGTGCGTGCCGCGCACCAGGTTTTAAAGGCAGAAAAAAAGTTAAACCAGGGAAATAGCAGCAGTGTGCACATTTGTGCACTCTGTTTGAGCGGTGCACCCCCAGGCTTAAACAGGAAGGCAATGGGAGGGGAAATCAGCCGTGGGATGGTAACCAAGGAGAACTAGCATAGCTGGCAGGTGAAATGTATCATAATCAGCCAATTACACAGGCAGCAGACCAGCCCAGCCCAGAACACTACTATAAACTATGCAAACACCTTCCCCTCTGTTTTTTCCCACACTCTACACCACCGGTGTAAACAAGCAGGGAACTTTTAACACTCACAACAGCAAAATGATAGGGGCTGCAATAGCTATCATACAACAACTTGTGGAAGAGACTGAGTATGGTGAGGATGTGAATGCTGTCGACCACCCACAGTGAGGAGATGGAGAAGAGTATACAGACCCAGGGTAACCTACCAGAGGCTACATGAGCTGGAGATAGTGGAGTGCTATGGGGTGGATAGGGTCCTCCTACATCAAATTGTTGAGCTGTGCCGGCCATGCCTCACACACAAAGTTAACAGAGGGGAACCTGTCCCAGTGGATACCAAGTTATGTGTAGGCCTAAGAATACTAGCTACAGGTACCTTCTAAATGCCAACTGGGATATGATGGGGATCTCACAGGCATCAGCATCCAGGGTACTCCACCAGTTCCTGGATGCCATGTCAGCACATGTCAATGATTTCCCCAACACCCATGAGACATTGACCAGCAAAATGCAACTGTTCCACCAAATAGCAGAATACCCCGAGGTAGTGAGTGCTATAGATTGCACGCACATATGCATCAAAGCACCACCCGGTGAGCGGGGTAGTGGTTACATCAACCGCAAAGGCTTCCCCTCCAACTGCCAGGTCATGTGCGATGCTCAGGTCATAATAATGAATGTGTGCTGGCTGCCCTGGAAGCTATCATGATTCTCACATGTGGCATCTGACACAGCTGTACCAGAGATTTGCCAATGGGGATATCCCTGATGGTCAACTAGTGGGGGATGCTGGAAATGCACTGGAACCGTGGCTGATGACACCCATCAAAAATGCACACACACATGAACAAGAACTCCATAATGAGACACACGCACAGACCAGAATTATAGTAGAGCGTGTGTTTGGGATGCTCAAGTCATAGTTCCGGTGCCTGGACACATCTGGTGGAGCCTTGCAGTACGCACCAGCTACATGTACCCAAATTGTCCTCGTATGTGCCATGCTACACAATATGATCCTGCAGAAACAGCTGCAGCAGGAACAGCTTGGGGCAGGGCCACACAGCCCCCCACCATTGCCAAGGCCTGCACAGGCACAGAGTGACTTGGAGGAGGAACAACTTGAGCCTGCCCCAGTAGACGGAAGGAGGCATGCCCAGTATGCCCTTGCTTTGGCAAAGAGGCAACACATAGCACATACACTAACACAGGAGGGACCCAGGGAATGACAACTCTCTCTGACTCTCACATACAGTAAAAGGGATGCTAAACATTACACCACCTGTGCTCAACCATGTGTAGGGACTGTACTATGTGCATCTGACATAGGCAGCCGTGCATCACCACCCTCAATACTGGGACACCCACAAGGTAAGTGACTCACACATGCCAGTCAGGGGGGGTTCACATACCCAGCAACAGTCACAGACAGCAGGACAGGTGTAGACAAACACAAGCAAAGGCTGTGCTATGGCCTCTGAATGATGCCTATGGGTAATCTCCCCCCCCAGGCCTACATAGACAGACAACAGCAGGTCAGCCAGTGGGATGTCAGTTCTGAAGGGTAGGAAGTCTGAAACTAATAAGTAGGCATATAAAAGCTAAGATATGTAGTACACTGGTATGCCTTTAGGCAGCATGATAGGTAAGACTACAGAATGAAATGGAATACCTGACATACCAGTACAGTCATAGCAAATGTGTACAAGTGTCAGGTGTGCCCCCCCATCCTACGTAGACATGTAGTAACAGGCAGGTCTGCTCCCCCATTCCTGTGTAGACATGTAGATATAGTTAGGTGTACTCCATATCATTCGTAGCAATGTAGTAACAGTCAGGTGTGCCCCCCCCCCCCAAGTCCTGTGTAGAAATGTAGAAATAGTCACGTGTGCTCCCCCATCCCATGTAGAAATGTAGTAACAGTCATTGCAATGTGATTGATGGATACCCTGCAGAAACAGTATGCTACCTGTAGGTGTACAACACAGAGGTCAGCACTGCATTACAGACTACCTGGACTTGATCCACACATTCAATACAGATGGGCATACTAGCCATGCTCACACACTTACAGAAATGAAGGCGATGTCAATCAACAACACACTGAAAGTTCATACTGGGCATGCTCACACACTTAAAACACATGAAGGCCCTGTCTAGAAACACCAGTGGACCAGACATAACTGGCAGTCGCAGAAGTTAGTGGAGACACTCTTTAGTATGCACCACACATGCTTTTCACACACAGTGGACAGGAATACAGACATATATCTAAGGAAAATACACCATAATAAGCCAAAGATAGAAGTACATAGATGTGTGGAAGAGGGTGACTGTGACAAGGAGCAATCCAGGCATATCTCACCCAGCACACAGCCAAAGGGCCACAACCACATGAGATTCAGATTTCACTCACTGTAGATACTAGCCACTGGTATCTGTCAGCAGTACAGACTATGTGGTGCACGTGTTAGCTGTGCAACATGACTGTACAAGGAAGGTGTCATCTAGCATCTGTATACACGTACCTGTGAAATATGACCCTGTGTGTGCCTGCATGTGGTGTGTCAACCTCTAGATGAATGGTTTATGGCCCATGCACCCACAGTGCCCTACCCATAGCCCTACTATGACAAGCCTGCTGAGGTCATCCACTGTGAAATACACCTTTGGGAGAGGTGCAGCCCAATAATCTCCGCGGAGCATCCCATAACTGCTTACTGCTGTAATGTGACAAACTAGTTAGGTAGGAGTTCTAATCCTAGACTTGGCAAGTGTTTGTATGTGTGTCTGTCTGTGTAGAGAGCAGTGCTTTTTAGGGTAGTCATACTCTCTACAATTGAAATGCACTACTTTGGTAAGACTGCTGATGTCATCCACCTAAAAATGCACCTCTATGAAAGCTGCAGCCCAGTAATCTCCGTAGTGTGCCCTGTAACTGCGTACTACTCTACGGTGATAAATTATTTAGGCAGATGTTCTAATCCCAGGCTGGGCAAGTGTGTGTGTGTGTGTGTGTGTGTGTGTGTGTGTGTGTGTGTGTGTGTGTGTGTGTGTGTGTGTGTGTGTGTGTTTGTGTGTGTGTGTCTGTCTGTCTGTGTAGAGAGTGATGCTTTTTAGGATAGTCACACTCCCTACAATTCAAATGCTCAACTTTGGCAAGGCTGCTGATGTCATCCACCTAGAAATACACCTCTGGGAAGGTTGTAGTTCAGTAATCTCCATAGTGCGTGCCATAGCTGCACACTGCTGTAGTGTGCTATAGAACTCTGGTATGGTTCAATTCCCACCCATGGCAGCTCTGAATGTTTTGTGTGTGTTTCAATGTCTGTGTAGGAAGCAATGCATTTTAGACTAGTCACACTCAGTACATTTCAAATGCCGTACTTTGGCAATCCTGCTGATGTCATTCATTGTGGAATACACCTTTGGGGAATGAGTTCTCCAGTAATCCCTGTGGTGTGTCCTATAACAGCTCCATGCTGTACTGTGATATAGACCTCTACTAGGGGTTCTATACCTACACATGTCGGTTGTGAATGTTTTGTGTGTGTTTCAATGTTTGTGTAGGGAGCAATGCATTTTAGCCTAGCTGCAATTCAAATGTCCTACTTTGGCAATCCTGCTGATGTCATCCAATGTGATATATACCTTTGGGGAAGCATTACTCCAATAATCTCCATGGCGTGTACTGTAACTTCGTAGTGCTGTAGAGTAATAAACTAGTTAGGTAGGGGTTCTACTCCCAGACATGACGTGTGTGTGTATGTGTGTGTGTGTGTGTGTGTGTGTGTGTGTGTGTGTGTGTGTGTGTGTGTGTGTGTGTGTGTGTGTGTGTGTGTAACTCGTACCCTGTGTAGAGGTGGGAGTGTGTGACACCTGGGCCCAACGTGAAGCAGGTTTTGCAAATTTCTTATATGGTGACCCTAGTATATATCACAATGTTCACAGTACAGGGATAACAGATGTGAAATAGCCAAGAGGCTGGAATGCAAATCCATACCCATACATGTGACATCAAGGCCAGGCAATCACAGTTAGCAACCCCAGTATTACCCAGAGCACACTCTCAACCCATGTCTCATACATGCACACACACACACACACACACACACACACACACACACACACACACACACACACACACGCACACACAGACACAGACACAAACACACATGCCTAGGCAACAGCCAGTATGTGGATAGTATACTGCATATTGGCCACTGATAGTAACTATGGAGTGATTGCAGTGGGCTACAGAGGGTATGGCACCCTGTCCATCTGTCCAATATGCACGTACATGCAGACAGTGCACCTTCCCTATGTTTCCCACTGGACACCTGCAACACCTGTGGTGCCATCACATGTGACCCATAAAGGACATACCATGCCTGAAAACATGTCGTGTATGGACAGTTGCCACTGACACCAGGGAATGCCATTAGCATGCTATCAATGTAGGTGCAGGGTAAACCTGCTGTCCATTGCCAGTTCCCGCCACAGGTGGCCAAGACTTGCACATATGATGACAATCTGTGTAAACCACATGGGCCAGACACCCCAGGTACAGTTCCACATGTCACTGTACATGCATGTGGAAGGTGTGCACATCCCAGACACCATCCATGTCATGGACTAAGGAACATATACATGGCAAGCGATGCAGAGCATTGGCCACACACAAATGTCACCTAGGTGACTGGATGGGGGATGCAATACCTACCTGTGTGGGCAAATGCAGAAACCACAGCCCTGAGCCACAATGCAGACCATTGTCATGTGGCCTGATGCCAAGGTTTACCCATCACCTAGCCTTGTATAGCCGTCTGGCACAGTCAACCACCACACACCCCTGCAGAAATGCACCCATGCATGTCAGTACTGGCACCATGTGTGTTTGTGTGTGTGTTGTATAATGCATATGATCACATCCACACTCAGTACAACCCCCATTGGCATACTGAAGCATGCTGTCTGTCAGACACCTCCCCATACCCTTTGCCATATAACCTCCATATGACCCGTGTGGTGCATGTGATACCTGCACAGTAATGTGTTGTGGCAATCTCACTAGTGATGAGTTATAATCCTGGCCCTGCCAAGTGTGTTAATGTGTATGCATCCCTGTGAGAGTGTGGCTGTGTTGGCACCTGTTCATGTGGACCGGCACGTGTACTTCACCTACCATATAGCTACCATATTAAAATAAAAATAAAGCAACAAACTGACCATGGCTCGGTGAATTCAAACAGTTTTAATAAAACACATAAGAGTAAGCGCTTTCAAGATTTACAACTAATTGCTTCTTCAGACATTCAAACAGTTTTAATAAAACACAGTCTGAAGAAGCGATTAGTTGTAAATCATGAAAGCGCTTACTCTTATGTGTTTTATTAAAACTGTTTCAATTCACCGAGCCGTGGTCAGTTCATTGCTTTATTTTTATTTTAATGCTGCTCTGAGGTGTAAACCAGGCGTTTATCCAGTTTGTGGAATTTGTTTTGCATATAGCTAGCATATCCCTGTTGTAGATGTCACTCACCATCACATATATGTTCTGAAGGATCCACAACACGTAACCTATGTGGAGCATCCAATAACTGCATAGAACTGTGATAACACAACATAGTCGGCTGGGGTTTGATACCCTGTGCTGGTAGGTGTGTGACACAAACATGCTTAAGTTTTACTCTAACACCCATCACTGACTTGTCTTTGCCTCTGTCTGCCTCTATCACTCCTTCACTGGTGGATGTGGAGACCTACACCTGCTTTGCCTAGGTAGCAGCATGTGTATATTAGGTAATGCTCATGATCAGCTGATGGCCTCTGCATGAATTACAGCCCTCCCCTAGCTGATTGCATGTGGAACAGCTGTGGTAACATTCCCATAGCCAACTGCATGGAAACACACTCCAATATCTAGGAACATCATGTTGTGTTGGTCCTTTTCATTCACTGTGAGCAGGAACTCGATCTGTTGTTTGGCAAACTGCATCTCAGATGGATTGGGGATTTACCTTTGACAACATACACTGTGGAAACAGGGCAATACACAGGAGGGGGATGTGCCTGACCTGACTACAGACTGTAAGTGCTGCTATACTGCATCCGGAGTAATGTTGGTTTAACAGGGTGTGTGTGGATATGGCTGTCCTACATGTATTAATACCTACCATGTCAGTTCTATGTTTGAGGTCTCGCCATCTGTAGGGTCATCTGCAGACTGGGCAGTGTGTGTGGTGCCTTTGGTTTCATGTGTTACCCACAGAGCATGCATCTGTGAACTGCAGAAGGTAGTGTGCGGATTGCAGTGTGTAGATGGTGAAAGTCATGACAGTTACTGATTTCGTATCTCTCATAGGACATATGTTGCAACAAACCCTGTTACAACAGTAAATGCATGATGTTATCACAGCAACGTGTCAGTACTGGCCCTGTGTATGTGCTTCCAGCCACAACTCTGTCAACCTTTGTAATATGTCATGCATTAAGAGGTGCATATGTGCTGTACACCATGATTAGTGTTATCATATCTGATAACAAGCCAGTGAGATATCAGACTGCTACACATGTTATGTACAGTAAGGGTTAAATTTGCTGACATAACCTGGATATTCTGTGGTTGTTTGTACAGTACTGAGGTCTATGTACTTATGGTGAATGTCGACAGTGTGTGTATTGTTAATATGTACCTTGGCCTGTGAACAGACTGTGGTAGATGTCATCGTTCTAGGTCCCGTCCTATCTGATGTTACATGCTGCCCCACTGTATGTTACCGAATAGGCTTACATGTTTGTAGGGCCATACACACACATGTCCCACACCACAAACAGGCATCAGGCCACACTGTGTAGTGGCCCAGTATATGTAGAGTTAGTGTGTGAGTGGCACATATGAGGATGGTGTTGGACAGATAATCCATATACTGTAATATTATGCTAGCTAACCATATGTGGCTGTGGCTGTGTTCACATTGGTTGTGGTTATTGACTTTCACACAGGTGTATCTTACCCTGTGCTGTGACATGCCTGTAGAGCCTGCTATATATGCAGGTACATATATATTCTCCCATAGGAGATGTAGGCCAGTGTTGAGCCAGTCTGACTGTAGCCTGCACAGTACTTTGTTACATGGCTAGCAGCTTAGTGTATTTACCCAGTGAGATGTCATGCCCAGATACTTGCCAGTTGTACTGTTGTTGGGCCTCCCTTAACAGTCATGTATGTCTGACAGAGTGGTGGGATGCTGTAAAGATGTATGTCAATATCTAGTGGGTAGTATGTGGCCATGGCACCTCTGTACCAGCAGTTATTATGTGTCAGGACAGGCAGGGGTGTATGAATGCATAACCTATGGGGGTGAATGTATACCAGTCATTATGTGTTATACCCATCTACATGGCTGTCAACATCCATATTGTCAGGCTTGGTCCACATGTTCTGCACTAAGGGGTTCTGTGAATACCTCTGGACTGTACAGAGTGTGTCAGAATGTCCACATCTATTGGCCAATATCTCCACAGGAGCATTACGTACTTGCAGCGGTACTGTACTATGATGTCCTTGGGATGTCTGTCAGTAGCCAATGGCGCACATGTGAAAAGCAGATGTGACCTCCCACACACACTATGTCTGTGAAGACAATCCCTATTACAGTAGCAATAGTCTGCTAATATACTTGCTATACATGAAGAATAAATCCAGAAGCACAATAGCAATAATGGACAACTGAAAAAAGTATACCACTGTTTATTGCAACAAAAAAACAAATGAAATGGTAAGCGCTTTCGGCTGCGTTACTCCAGCCTTCATCAGGTCTGATGAAGGCTGGAGTAACGCAGCCGAAAGCGCTTACCATTTCATTTGTTTTTTTGTCGCAATAAACAGTGGTATTCTTTTTTCAGTTGTCCGTTTTTGCTATTGTGCTTCTGGATTTATTCTTCATAGTTTGTGTTTACTTGCTATACATACCTGACATCCCCTTGCACTATGAAGGTGGGATTATAGGGGCTGAGGTAGGGCTACACCCCATGTTCAGGACATATAGCGAATATATATGTACATATGATTATCCAGATATCTATATAGATAATTACACATGTACATATTGACATATATAGATGGGTGTGTATATGTACATAGATATGCATATACACACCCAGATATATACATATACAGAGCATTATATGTCTACACATATACAGATAGTGACACATGCACATATACGTATACCACGCTGCCATTCCTGCCAGTAGTCCACTGCTGTTGTATCATCCACACATACGGTGGGGCTGGGGCCATATATTTGTGGCCTTCACCTGCACAATACATGTGTGCCCATATGCACTGCAGAGGCCAGTGTATGTAATAGTGGTATATGGTCCTGTATCATTGAGTCTGGGGGGGGGGGGGTGAATGCATCATAAATAACCTAGGCTGTTACAAAATGTGGGAGTATCAGGGGTGAGCTGCCTTAAGGTATCTGGATTACAGTACCATACATTTTATCTATCTTGACATTACTTACATAAAGTGGGTTACTGCTGGCCTACTGTCTCCTGCCATACAGACAGTTCTGTTTGCCAGTGTGCCTGTGATGGTATCAGTTATGCCTTGTTATGTAACAGTTACATCCCATTTGCTTAACTGAAGTCTTTACCACCTAGTGATTGTGTACAGAGTGTAGATAGAGGCTGCTGGACTATACACCTGCATCACTTACTGTTGATTGTGTGGTATCCTGTGGCCCAGTCTGTCTTCACTATTGTACGATTTGGAAAGCTCGGCCTGGACAGCAACAGTTGTGAACCTTTCCAGACTACTGTATTAGTATAACTGTTTCACAGTTGCATTACTCTGTTTATATGGATGTCAGTGTCTGAACAGCTATATGATATGGCATATAAAACTGTAATAGCACACAAATAAAGGTTTTCCATTTCTTCAAACCTGTGTGTGGTGTTTTATCCTATGACCTCTCTGTGGGTATATGTTGCAGGCATCAAATGTCATTTGTATGGGTGGCTCATCCAGTGTCTAGTTGTTAGGGTGTTAACTGCAGGCATAGTGGTTGTTCCATATTTTGTGCACCTACTACATAAGTATCTTACTGTACATATCTCTGCTTCTGTATGTGCAGTCACATGTATATGTATATATTTGTTTATATATATATATATATATATATATATATATATATATATATATATATATCTGTATCTGCATATATGTGTCTGTGTATATGTATCCTGGGGATTTTGATAGCTTCCATGTTTTACATTTCCTATGGGAGCCAGACTGTACTGCATGATATATTACCAATAACAGCCTGACATCATACAGGTGGGATGTAGTACTATTAACATCTTGTGCCCATGTCATGTCAGGACCTGGTTATGGTATCTGCAACACTTGATAGTGTATTGCAGGGTAGACGTGTTTGGCTGTGGGGGCTGGGTATACTTATTCATACAAGACGTATATTGTTTGGGGCCTCTCAACCCGATTAACGGTGCATGTGGACACATATTATTTAGTTAATCTCCCATTGATATCTACACATGTATGTCCATATACCTATATGGATATATATATCTGCTTACATATATATAACTATGTCTGTATACACCTACATAGATATATATATGTTTACATATATGTAACTTGCTGTGTACATGTAGACATATAGATGTAGACATATATATGTGTTGATGTAGGCATTCACATGAATATATGTTAATATATATTTATATATACGTATATGTATATGTATATATATATATATATATATATATATATACATATATAGACATGTTGTAGCTGTTTAGATATTAATATATTTACACACATACATACATCTACATGTTGGTCTACATTCTCTGTACTGTTTAATGACTGGGCTAGATGATATGTTTTTGAAATCAGCAGGGTTATGTATATCTGGCATGACTTAGTGGTAAATCACTTTGTCTATGGTGTGCAGAGTCCTGGGTTTAAGTCTTCCAGAGTCTGTTTATTTTGCTGCTGGGCTATCCCCCTTACTTAGCTCCTCTCTAAACTTTCAGGAGTTTGAGAGTCATTATCTAAGAACTGGGCTTTTACCAGTTACCTTTGTTCTGTCTGTATAACTTCATCCTGTGTTACTGTTACTATTTTTATAAGTCTAATATAGTAGTATGTAGTATAAGTTTATCTCCTATTTTTAGTATTTGTTTTGTATTGAAACATTTTTTTTTCTTCCTACCTTGTATTTTTACTCATATTATGCCTAACGTGATAAATCTTTGTTTATTGCCTGTACTGGAGCTTTTCTCCCCGGGCCTCTACTGAAAATGGATATTGTGTCCAGTTGGACTAGCCCGGTCAACAAATGTAAAATAAATAAATAAATAAATAAAACACAGGCCATTGGATACAGAGTGATTAAGGCACTTTAAAGCAGTTGTAAGTGGGTTTGCGCAGGTTTGCGTCGAGGTAAGTACTGCTAACTTCCGGTTACAGTTTCTTATACTCAGCTTCTAAATTGCTTTACTAGTGTAGGTATTGCTTACCCCCCATGGAAACAGGCTTAGACCCGCTTACTGCTGCTTAAAAGTGCTTACTCCTGCTTACCGCCATGCTAATTTCTTTAAAAGAAAAGAAAAAAGCATTGATAGGAAAGTGGTGAAAAATGGGCACACAGAGGGAAAGACAGTAGGGAAAATAGCTAGAGATTTGCAGGAAGGGTGTAGGGAAGGTCCATAGCTGTCCATTTCTTCTAAAGCAATAGCTATGCATAATCACTGAATTTGGAGGTAGATTTGGACACTCAAACCCTTGGGAGAGGGGTTGAGGACAACAATAATATGTTGTGATGTAAATTAGATCAGATTACATTTGTCCAGTGGACATGTGTGCGAAATGGACAGAAGTATGGGGCGAGATTTTTTTGTGGGAACAGATTGCCCTTTTTTTATTTTTTTCAGGTGAGTGTGGGATGTTGGGGAGGGCTAGTAGGTATATTTGGGGAGGTAGATTGGGTAGGTTAACAGACAAGACACACAAGATGCATACAGGGGCAGTATATGACATGTGGGGGGTAAACACCTTGATGGGGAGGGGTGTTGGGATATCGGAAGCCCACAAGCCCCCTAGTGGTAACTGTGGGACTGAGGTCCACACCCATGGGCAGTCACCACTGCGCCTTCACAGCCCCAAAGATGGCAGTGCTGGGGGCTAAGCTGCAGAGCCAGGCTGACTCTCTAATCGTGACATGTGGCCCTCAAGCTGGCATAGAAGATCACCAAACTGCTCGGTGATCGCTCTATGCACCATGACCCCAACCTGGCGATGGGTGACAGGTACCTGTCCACGCCCACTCCCAAGGGGTGTTGAGCCCCATCCCCTGAGACGGTTCCACCTGAAGGTGGTGCAGGACCAATGAACAGGGAGGTCCGGGGTTGGGTGCCAGACATGCCGGTGCCTGGTGCCACGGCCAGCTGAGGTGGGACAGGTGGGTCCGCTGGGACCAGCCTTCCCTAAGCGTGCTATAGTGTTTAGATTTCATCATCATATATGGGTTAGTAATAGTCAACACATTCCAGGGTTAGGTATAACAGCATGCATAGATATCCCCATTAACCCAGACACCAGATACGGAACAGTTGCATAACAAACAAAACACATGCATATATGGGACCACAGTGGTAATAAGAACAGCATGCAGGTATGTTGATGGCACCATGCCAACAATGTTGGAATAATTCAATATGGCACATGCATGGGAACCATTAAAATATTTATCAAACAACTGGACATTATCAGAGTCATTACATACCAGTTGGGATGAGTATGTTGATTATTTTTGGAGATAAGGTGGGGGGTGTCAATTAACAAGTAGTATATTGCTGTAGTCCACATTACTTTCCTAGTCAGTGCTGTTATCTGTACCTTACAAGTCGTACTACACTACCCTATAGCCTCATTTTGGACAGTGATATGGCTGCCATTATCATTACACATGAACCGGTTTTACCTGCAGTATACACCTCTTACCTGGTATACCTGTGGAGGGAATGTTTGTTAAGACTGACTGTTTGTACACATATACCCAGATTCCAGGTTGATGTTTTGCACTATGCTGTCCAACTCATTCTACACAGACTCTGGCCATGTGTTGACCACATGCTGGTGTGCCTGGACATATCTAGAATATTGCCCTCTTCCACCTTTAGTGACCTGACACACACATATACATGCTTTCCTACACAGTTATATTATGTAGCACAGTGTGGGTGACAGTGACCAGTGATACTTTATTATTCAGAGAAACTGCAACACTCACAATCACTTACAATACCAGGGTGGACAGTACCAGTACAGGTTATATTGATCTGTCTTTTTCAGCACAGTGTTCGTATTCAATGTACCTGTGGGAGCAATGTTTGTTAGCACTATCTGACTGTTGCCACACAGAGTTCCTGATTACACATTAGTATTATGCACATACATCTCACTCTGTTACTCTACATACTCTGGTCACAGTTTGACAACGTGACAGTGTAGATAGGACATACTTGAAATATTACTCTCCTAACAGTTTCGGGGGTTGCTACAGTGACAGGTGTGTTCTCATGATGGTTGACAATCACTTGTATTCCCTGTTTGCTGGCTACACATCTGGGATCATCCCACAGACTTACCAGGGGGACATGGGGACAGGCCGCATATATGGGCACATATACTGGACATTCTGGCCTCATGTGTACAGTTGTGGGGTATGAATTTGTATGCAGACTAATTCCACTCTCAGGATTCAGATCATGGCTATGTCTGATACAACTTAAACACTGTCCATCACAGTTGTGTCTGCTATATTGATATTGCTGTATATCTCCAATCTGCTTTCTGTCTTATTGATCCCCTGTGCTTATGCATTCTGACCTTGTATAACAACACTCTTATACAGATTTCCTAGACAGTTACATGTTGTAGGACAGTGTGGGCGACAGTGATGTGTAATACCTCATTATTCAGAGCAACTTCATATCATTCTTGTTTTTCTGGCTACAGTGTTGGTATCTGACAGACCTGTGGGAGGAATGTTTATTAGCACTACCTGAATGTTCCCACACACAGTACCAGGTTCCACATTACTATTATGCACATACATCTCACTCTGTTACTGTACACACTCTGACTACAGCTTAACAAGTTGGGATGTAAATGGGACATACGTGGCTTCTTAGTCACATAAGGTATTGAGGAGCTGCTAGTGTGCCAGGTTTGTTGTCATCGGTTGTATTTCCTGTTTGCTGCCTATATGTCTGGGATCATCCCACTGAATTCCCAGGGGGACAGGTTGATAGGCAATAGATATGGACCACTTTAATAGACATTCTGGACACTTCTGTATGCAGACTACTACCATCATTGACTGAAGTACAGGCCAACACTAAGGGACTCTGACTAACAAAGTTCGCAGATTATTGCAAACTGGGAGCCATTATTAAATCCCCAAATGATGTGTATATTCTACAAAAGGGCCTCACAGAAACAGATGCTTGGTGCCAGAGCCATGGGCTCAAGCTTAATGCCAGGAAAAGTATAGTTATCCCCTTTGGAAAAAAACATGTACACATGAATTACCTCATAGGTGACAGTACACTAAACACGGAAAGTGTGATGAGAGACTTAGGGACACAGATGGACAGTGGTCTCACCTTCTATAACCACATCACCACAACAGTCAGGAAATCTTTCTATGTGGCATACCTCATCACTAAGGGCTTTTCATCCAGAAAAAGGAGGCCATTGTCCCACTGTACTCATCCTTCATTAGACCCATTATAGAGTACAACGCCCCGTTTGGTATGTACCTCACAAGACATCTAGAACAGCTGGAAAGACCACAGAAATACCTCAGTAAAAGAATCACAGCCCTAAAGCAGATGCCCTATGCTGACCCATCTAAAAAACTCCAGCTATACTCTGTGGCATATCGTCTACTCAGAGGTGATCTCTGCTTAACATACAAGGCCATGTCAAACCCTGAGCTGTTGGATATGCTCCACTTAAAGAAATCCCAATCCCTCAGAGCCACACGCCCCAGGGATCTAAACCTTGTCATTATAATGAGCAAAACATGCCAGAGGGATAAGTTCCTGATCCAGAGACTCCCCATACTCTGGAATAGACTGCCCATACATGTCAAGCAGAGTGCCTCCTTGGCCCTCTTCAAAAGGAACATTGACAATTGGATGGGAGATAGGAAATTCATCTCGGGGATCACGTCAGTCGCATTGCTAGAGAGGGGTCCAGGGAAATAAATATTGTGGGAAGAAATATCCTGGGAATTGTTATGGCTAGGCTTGTATAGATCCTAGGGCCGATAGCCTAATACCAACCTATGAACCACTGGCAGGATTTGAACCGGGGCTGTGTGTGCTAAAAAAACAACAGTCCACATCTCAGTTGCATGTGCTATTTTGTTTTTGTTGCCTGCATTTTCCCTTTTTACTGTCTCTGTGTCTCTCAGTTGTACTAAATGGCATCTGGGGATTACACCTGTCATATACAGGCATTCCTACACATTCATTTATGGTGCATGGTGTGGATAACAGCACTTAATACAACAGTAATATTACATGATTGCAAATCTACATTACCATATGATACCAGAATATACACATGCAGTCCAGCAGTTAGACCTGTTTTGTCAGGATATTACACTTTTATTGACATACAGACAATATGAGACACTTCCTGCCATATTCTCTAGTGTATGCAGTACTTGCCTTGAACAATACAGATTTTATACTAGCAATTAATTTACTACTACTTTTATTTTTATTTCCTATGACAGTAAAAGCATGAGTATTACTGACCTGCCTAACATCGCAACCTCGCCAGGCGGCTGATGTGGGCCTCCTGGTTCGCGGCCCGCTCCGTTGCAGCTGTGGGGAACATAAGAGGAATATTGAGCCATAACTATCCATAATATACCTGAGCTGGCAATTATTACACACATACTGGGGTAATACTTACACACATCTGGAACATCCCCTGATGCTCTAGACTCTTGGAGCCACTCCTCCAAGAGGACCCCTTCTGCCGCTTTAGGTCGGCATAGTGGTGCCTGACCTGCTCACCAGTTCGGGTATGCCAGTGACACTGGTGAGGTCAAGGGCGAGATGGTCCCAGGCCTCCACCTTATATTGGGAGCCCTGGTACTGGCCCTGCAGCAGTCTCTGTGCATGGTCTTTAACTAGGAGTCCTGCCATGACCTTGGATTCCTGGATGCACCAGCCCTGAACCCGGAAGCGCACTTCTTTTCCTCTTACTGCCATAGTGCCTACAAGGGGAAGCTACAACCAGTAATGAGATGTATTCCTGCCTCTTTAGTTTAAGTAGGGCCAATTTCCCACACTTTTCTGTGATTGGCCAGTTTTGAAAAGGCTAAGCTATGGGCAAACTTGCTTACCTAAGGTTGGCATTGTTTAAAGGGGTATACCACTGGGCACAAAGAGTTAGCTGGTCTACACATTGCTCACTCCTCCTAAGCTGGCCTGTGCAATTCTTAGCTTTGCTTACATTAGACCTTCATTATAATGCCTTTTTGGCATTGTGTTATTATTCATTACACCTTATATGTATGCCTGGTATCCATGATTGATGTGCACGTACACTCTGTGGGGTCCTTGTGTTTTATTGGAGACTTCAACACTCTATTACAATTACACCTCACGTCTGGGCTTAGTGCTGTACTACAATTCATATATTTATGTTATGTAGTGGGTTATGGCACATGACTATATACTGATGCCTTTCACGGGTTCAATTTGGTTATACTATGGTGAGGACTTGTTTGCTACTACCTCACTTTTCTATACTTCGTGATGGCTTGGTGGATAACTACTGGGACTATGGTGTATAGGATCCTGGGTTCGAGATCTGCATGGCTGTTTATTTTGTTGATGAGCAGAACAAGGGCCGTTGGATACAGAGTGATTAAGGCAATTTTGAGCAGTTGTAAGCGGGTTTGCGCGAAGGTAAGCACTGGTAAACTGCCGTTACATCTGCTTACAGAGAGTTAGCTTTAGAATTGCTTAGCCAGTGTAGGTATTGCTTACCGCCATGCAAATGGGCTTAAGGCCACTTACTAGTGCTTAAATATGCTTACTACTGCTTATTTGTGCTTACACCTGCTTACTAGTGCCTTATTCATTATGACACTGACACCTCACATGTACATTTACTGCAGTACTCCAGTTCATAAATATATGTTATTTAGGATCCCCTACAGAAGGCCAACAGCTCACAACACCGACACCCACATCGCCGACACCAAAAGCCCGACACACGAAATACCGACAACAGCGCTACTGCAGTAAAAAGGAAAATAACATTTCCTTTTTTCTGCTAGCAGGAGGGCTATGCCCCCCTGCACCCCCCATAACTTTAATATACCAACTCTGAGATCACACTACAGTGCAGGAATAGAAATATTTCCATTCCGCACTATGGAAACTTACCGTTTCCCCATTGTCGGTATTTCATGTGTCGGGCTTTTGGTGTTGGCGATGTGGGTGTCGGTGTTGTGAGCTGCCGGTCTTCTATAGGGGACCCGTTATTTAGTGGGTTATGCAACAAAAATATTGGTAGCTAAGCGATGGGCACACCCGCCCACCTACAGTTAGCTGTAATCGGATTTTTAAAGAAAAAAAGGGTTTCTTCATTTTATTTCTACATTCTGTTGCTGTTATACACAAAGGGGACTGTTGGTGGGGATATACGGTCACCTGTGAGTGGTCTCACTCATTGCATACCCCTTTCTGCTGTTCTACATTGCAGGGGCGTGTTTATTCTGACAGCTCTGCTCTCAGACATGCCCCCTGCACTCTTACACGCTCCATCTAAGCCTAGGAGCTCAGGCAGCACACATCATTAATATGCATGGCTAACTGCCATCCTGGTCCTAAATGGTCACTTCTGTGCAGGACTAAGCTAGTCCTGCACGGAAGATTAGTAAATCCGGGGGACTGTCTTTTGTTAAGAGTGACTTGTGAGTTTTGACTGCTCAAGTTGTTTACTCAGAGTTAAACAGTTTGCAAGTGGACACTATGAAAATCAAGCCAAAGACTGTAAGGTTTATTAGTGCTCATAGCCTTCCTCTCAGGTTCTAACTTTCCAAGCACAAATTATCTTGTGTCCCTATACTAGGTTCCAGCAGATGTTTCGTTAATGACCCCTCTTTCTTACTAAATTCAGAGCTTGGAGTAGTTTATTAAAGAAAAAAAAACTCTGGCTTGTAGAAATATAAAAAGGTTGAAGATGGCCCTATCAATGACATGTTGCTTGTTCAAGGTTTGAAATCTAGCACTGATGTGTTTTTCTGTGTAATGGGATGGAGGCATGAAACCTTAGGTTTCTGCTGTGGAGTACAATTATTTAAGGAAGCGGTTGGCTTTTATAGTTGTGGTAGCTGATGGATGTATAATTGCTGAAAGGTAGGGATATTTGTAAATGCTAAAGATTAAATGCAGTAACAGTCTATATAATATGCAAATCTTAATACTTTAAGTTCCCTGAAGGTTGTAAAGAGTGACAAGCTGAATGTAGGGCAGCAGAAAGTCTAAAAGTTAAATGACAGCTCAAATTCAATGAAAGCAAAAGGGAGAGAAAAGTTTACAAAGTTGGCTGATGTAGTGATCCTAGACAAAGAATACACAGCTAAAGCAAATCAGAACCAAGCCTTTTTATATCTTTACATAGTGCAACGCCAAAAGACTGATTCTTTTTTTTCCAAATGAATTAGCGTTGTACGTTGGTTCACAGGTGAGTAACTAGTAGACTGGTTGTTCCTGCGAGTGATTTTAAACCTAGTCAATTTCCCTTCAAAGGTGAGAAATTAAACCCTGTACCTTGTGTCTGGGAGATAAACAGCTTGACCAGTTTGCCAACCCCCAAACATGGTGTGATTCTAATAATTTTAGGTCCTGATTACCAGATATATTGATTATGCAGGTGATGCCTTTTGAATGTAGCATTTAGTATTTAGTGGTAATTTATTTGACTGTTCCTGGACAGGCACTCTTTTACTATGAAGTGTTGTTCTGAAATAAGTGATCAGCTATACAATATATTGGCATGCCTGCACAATGACATACAATGCAGAAACTATATACCCCAATTACCAGGGAGTAAAGTAAGACTTTAACTTTGCCCATGTTACCTTTCCACTACAGTTTAGATTTCACATTAATATTTGACTTAGAATTCCTAAACATCCACATGCAAAAATCATAGCATGCTGTATATTTAGATTTAGGTACCATTGTTAATGTGCTTAAAATGACTTTTGGATACTGTAGCAAGTTTTCAGACTGGAAATGCAATTGTAAGCACAACCTTTTCTTACAAATGTTCCATAAGTTTGGTAAATGTTTTGAACCTAACTTTCACAGATCCTACCTCACAGACTGAGTGAGGCAAATAGTGACTTTAAACACAGAGAAAACAAGATATTCACTGCTACTTAGTAACATCCTGTAAGCCTTGCAGCTAACAGACAAGTTACATACCTGTCTCTCTCTAGTGTGTTTTGTGTTGGGCACTCAGAAGCAAATAGTAACCTCAAGTAGTGAATGGGCCAATATTATATCTTTGCTGAGTGTTTGCAGCAGCGCCTGACTGAATTATGTATGATTGTTATTTATGCAAACTGTGAAATACATTTGCTGCAGCATTGAAAGTTGCAGCCGTTGTCACCTTGCCAAATACCCCTGAGTACTTCCTGTGACTTAATACGCGCAGTTGCAGACTTTAAGTCAGGAGAATGCAAAGTTTGACAGATCATTTTTGTAAGATTCATATTTCTGAATCACTCACTAAATTCAAAGTGCTGTAGGCTTCATCTGCTATTTCGTATTACTCTGCACACCATTCTTTGTGCAGCTTGGACACCAGTTATTACATTATAAATCACCGTCCTTAATGCTGCCCTCCTAAGAGTAGCTAAAGTACAACAAACTTTTCTCACACACACAAACAACCACATAGAAGACTATTATTCTAGCTATTCTGCTTCTGTGTTGCAGATAGTTGTTCCTCAACAGCTCCAAACATTTCAAACTTAACATCTACAACACTTTTTACCTTAGATGCTGAAAAATAGTTTGAAAAAGACAAGGCCTCACTTTGCACTTTGCAGTGATAACAAATAATGGACTCTCCTGTCCAGTTTACACCAGTAGTTACATTCTTGTCCAGCCACTGAATCTGTTTACTTATTTGTTTATTTCTATTTGTTAAATGCAATAGCCTGAGAGGGCACCTTGCTCTTTTTAAGCAGATGCCCAGGGACAAAAGCTCTACAAAAAATGGCTATATTTGTTTAAAACAATATGCAGTTATTCATTTTATTAATGTGTTGGTTGAATTGTCACAATTATTTGCAGAAGTGATCACATGAACATTTTCACAATGACAATCAAATTTTATATACAGTATTTACACTGCCAATGTCTTTAGGTACTGTTTTGTCATAAAAAGGTTATGGGAAAGTGAAATATTAACATTTTTTTAACCTGAAAGTTAGTGTCTTGGTGAACACAGACAAACAATGAGAAAAGCTGGTGTTAGGAAAGTCAGTAAAGTGTAATAACTGTAAATACCGAAGTAAAGGTAGTAACAGCTGTTGATTGATAAGGTTGAGTTAGATGTTAAGGTTTAAGAATTATTTTTACATGGCAACTGAAAGAGCTGAGAAATTAAATATAAACAGAGATAGGTCACTGGTTACACAGAAAGTGCTAAAAGGATATCTGTATTAGTTTGGTGTTGCAAAATGACTAGATTCAAAATTTTCAGAAAGAAAAATCCCTTGAGCATAAACAGTGCCATGTGGTAGTTAGGTTATTTCTTAATTTCTTATCAAAAATGTTTTGTTGGTATTCTATGCATATGACATAGGGAATAGTGTTCCATATTTTACCTGTATGTACTGAGTAAAGTGAGTGTGCGGCTACCAGCCCAGTTAGCTGGAATTTTGTAAATAGTTCTATGACATTTGTGGATATTAATATAATTCGTATACTTGTCTTACAACTGTAAGAGAATTATATGTTATGTGTATATTAAACTACTGGTGCAGTAGTGTGTGCTGAACTATATGTTATGCACTGAGCTTCAAGAATGTAACCACATTGTACCCTGCTGAAAAAGAGTAGAAATGTGTATAAACTATATGCCTCTGCAAATGTATATTTTCATAATAGAAGTTGGAACATAGAGAGTTAACTTACATACTCTGATAAAATAAGTGAAGAGTTTTACGATTGTGTTTATCTTAGCAAGAAGATAGGATGTCTACAGCTAGAAGTTTTTTTCTATTGTCTGGAAACAGAAATAATTAAAGGTTTCAAATGTAAAAGTGTTTAACTGTTTTACGGCTTCCAGTTCTAGGAAAACTTCTGAGAGAGAAGTATTTTTGACACAGCGGTGCTAAATTTTAAGTTTCTGCTAGCCTGGAAACTGAAGGCAGAGGTGACAAAGAATGATGTCATCCAGATGACCCAGCAGTAATGTTTTGATATTAATTTGGAAACACTCTAAGAGACTTTGCATTTTGTATCTTGTCTTGGATCTGAAAACATCCTCTCATCAGCACTTCTGCCTTGCTAATAGTAAGTACTTTATTACAGTAATATCTCCTAGAGATAGATAGGAGTATAGTAAGATTAGTTTAGATGTTTTCTGTATTTATGTGAGACTGTCCTGCAATGTTGTTAAAATATTTCCTGTGATTCTGAACTCTGTAGTCACTGTGCTGAATTACTGAATGTTGTATTGTTCTTTTATTATTTATTATTAAATATATTTAAGCCTTTTAATTGTGGCTATTTGTTTAGAGATATTTAAGCTCTTAGAGTACTTGCATATGTATTTGGTAACACTTTATAGGGCACTCCTAAATAGCCTTAAAAGTCTTGGTCACACTTACCATTTGGATAATAGTAACACCACACAGTAGGATTGGTCACCCTTTGGTAAGGGCCTTATAGTAGCTGATAAGTAAGAGTGGTTGGTGGCAGCTGGTACTACCTTATAGTCTGGGCAGAACGGGGCATAGCTAGTGAACCTGTGCCAGCCTTCCCCAGGAGTGTCTGTGTGTTTATATATAAATCAAATCTCAAAGTGTGTGTGTGTGTGTGTGTGTGTGTGTGTGTGTGTGTGTGTGTGTGTGTGTGTGTGTGTGTGTGTGTGTGTGTGTGTGTGTGTCAGCTACTTGGGCAGGGACATGAAGCACTGGTGGGACGGAGGGTGCTGGAGGTTTTGGCTTGACCATTCGGCTGAGATCTGCAACCTATAGCTGTGCTAGTGAGGAGTCTTACTGGAGATCTGGAGAAAGAGGTAGAAACCAGCCCCAGAATGACTGTGATCTCTGTATGCTCTTAAGGGAAATTGTACTTACTGTGTGCGTACTTGTCATCCTCCCAATGTGCACATCCCTCACTGATGCTAGTGGTGAGAATTAAGGCTCCTTGATTACTGGGCCAGTGCAGGGGCTTCACAGTGAGTTACCAAAGTTATTGTTTGCTTTTTTTCTGTTACTAATTGATTTTGAGATCTAAGGGACTTTACTATGTTGTAGTATTTGGATTATATTAATAGCAGGACAATTTTCAAGTTTATTTATAATGATATACAGTTTTAGTTGCTCATTATGAGGTTCTAAGAAGTTATTTTAGTAGGGCCATGACAAATGTTGGCTTATTATAAAAAGTCCATTTAGTTATCAAATGTTATATTTTGGTTGATTGTTACATCTAATAATGTATATTATTTTTAGATGTGATTCTAATAGATGTATTGCTTTTGAAGGCAGATTCAGACACAGCATTTTTATTTTATTTATTTTTTGGGGGGTCATTAAAAACTGATATTTTGTGATTCATTTTTCTAAGATGCTAACTGATGTCTGCTTGATAGTTTGGAGTTATGTTTGGGTGGGTGCAAAGTGTATAAGTGTACAGTTGTCTACATATTTTATTAATTCGGCCATGCGTATGTAAGGCTTTAAACATTTCTCTGTAATGTTAAAAAAGAGAAGCCCCTAACATAGAGCCTTGAAGTATTTCAATTGTAATAGATGGCAAAGGTGAATAAGTGTCTTGCCCTTTTACACATTGTGAGTGTTGTGACAGATAACTAAAAAGCAATTTTATAGCATTGTGGTTTATACCTACAATAGTGGCTCTATTAAGGAGAATAGCATGAAACACAGAGTCTCATGCATTTCAGTTAATTTCTTAATAAAAGTGATTTGTTTATATTTTTGGCATATGGCACAGGGAATAGTGTTCCATATTTTAGCTATACGTACTCAGGAAAGTGAAATTGGTCAGTACTGAAGAGTGCACTACCATAGTAAACAAATACATATAAATAAAATAAAATAAATAAATGCTTTGGAAAGAACAAGGAAGAGACAGCCTGCGATTTGTAGCAAGTTACTTTTTTGATATATTGTGTTCAGGAATCTCACTAAGACATGGTTTCTACTACATCCATGTTGAAGTCTGTGCTGTGTTAGGAATAATAGACTGTTTTTGTTAACTGACTGCTGAATTTTCTTTTTAGTACTTTGGATGGTGACAATAGAATTGTTATAGTTCAATAGTTGGATAGTTCTGTGGGAATAATTCCTTTATGAATAACAATAAACAATGACTGTTTCCATAGTCTGGGGACAATCTTTTCTTTGATCTATTAATAATGAGACAGAATGGAAAATTGTATTGGCTGTTTTATGCAGATATTCATCTACAATGTTGTCAAGTGCTATGGAAATAAGCCTGAGTTTCTGTAGGTGCTTTATAATACATTCCATAGACATGAGGGAAAAATAAATGCACAGTGTATTATATACTTTGTAGGAGGAGTAGATCAGCTGTCAATATTGCTATTAAGGAGCTTGCTGTTTTGATAAAGTGTGAAGCTTAGTCTCACAGGGCATTCTCAGTGGGGCAAGTCATTTATGTAGTGTTTTAGAAGTGTTTTAGAACTGTTTAAGGTTATTTTTATACAATGAATGAAGATTTTTTGATAGTTTATCTTCTCACTTTGTCGCACATATTTTTCTTGTATTCAATAATTTTGCTCTTTTTGTTGGAATGGGTCACCTTTCCATAATATCAATGGTTTGTCCCTGACTACAATTATTTGTTTTGTATATTAACCAGTGGGGCTCGTCTGGATTTCATCTGTTTTCTCCTCAAGGCAGCAAGTGATTTTAAGAATGTCTAAAAAAATTTTTGGAAGAAAGTTACATCATTATCCATATGTTGTTATTCAGTCGTCTTACTGTTTGTGACCTAAAAGACATTAGCTCACCATGCATTCTGTCAAGACGTGTTTCTATAAGTTTTTATATCTCTGTTCATTATTTTACTAATGCTGTTTATCTGTCTTAGCCTCTGCTCTACCCCATTATTAGTATCTTCTCTACTGAATTATGGCTTCACATTATTTAGTCAAAGTATTTGATTTTAAACTTTGCTCTAAAAACCTCTCAGTAAACAGTCTAGGTTTATTTCCCTTAATTATTCACTGGTTTGATCTTTTTGCCATCCACAGAATTCAGAAAAGTTTTCTCCAACATTATAGTCCAAAAGCCCTAATTTTCCAGTGCACAACCTTACTCATAGTCCAACACTTACAGTTATGTGTTATTAATCAGAAAACCATATCTTTGAATACATGGAATTTTACTGACCATGCAATATATGGTCAGTTTAAAATCCTATACAGATGTTCATAGTTTTCTTCCTAAGAAGCAAAAAGTTTTTATATTATAACTGTAATCACCACCTGCATAGATCTTTGAATTCAGAAAAATAAAAATTGGTTACTTCTTCTCCACCTGTTTAGAAAAAAATGATAGGGCAAAATACCATTTTTGTTGAGTAAAAACTCAAGTTTTTGCATGCTCTTGTTTCACCTTCATCTACAGGCTTTTCTACTTTTCCTTAATTTCAACTAGAGTGGCATTATCTGCATTTTTGAGATTGTCAAAATTTCTCCCAGCAATTTTGACTCTGTCACATAATTCATATAACTCAGAGGTTTAGGGGTCACCACAGCGGAACTCCAGTCCGCTAATGATTGGTAGTTGACTTTTACGTGCCAAGTTTCCAGCCCTGATGCACAACCTTCAACGAAGGTACGCCCATTCATGCATGTCTCCACGCAGAAGATGCTCTAGCTGTGAATTGAACCGGACAGCATCTTACTGTGAGGCGACAATGCTACCGTATACATTAAATAAATAATGTGACAATATACATCCTTGCTGCAGTCCTTTCCAAAGCTGACCTTTGTGGAGTGGGATTACATAGAAAGTTTTCTAGATTTTAGGTACACACTGTTTGGTGATAGATCTATTGTTCAGTATTGACACTGGATAACAGATGCCATCGGCTGCTAATTTAAGGTAGCTGTTTGGCAGTTTGTTGGCAGCAAAATTTGTGGATTTCAGTTAGCTTAGTAATTTCTTTATTGTAGTTGTGTTGACAGGTTTAAGAGTGAGTGAGGTAGGTGAGTCAGTGATAGTAGGGATTTGTTGCAGGATATTTTTATTTTTTATGAGTAAGAGGATGAAGTTTATGAAAAATGAGTTAAAGTGGGATGCTATGCTTTCTTCTGCGTTTTTGATATTTGGAGATAGGGTAGGGGTGTGGCCTGGATGGATAAGCTGATTGATGGAAGCCCAGAACTTTTTGGGGTTTTTTGATGCTTGAACTAAATGTTTGTATAGTACAGTTTTTTATCAGCTCTGATTTGCTTTTTGCGGACATTTCTTAGGTGGCAGTAATTGCCTAGGGAAGGTTTTGATTTGTTGGTTATATGTTGATACCAGGTTCCTATCAGTTTGTCGAAACTTCAGCAGTTCGAATACCATATGTTCAAACTGTGAAGTTCAAAAACTGATTATCATGAAGCCACAGAACACCAAATTCTTTCCCAGGGAAAGAATTTGGTTGGCTGTTTCTGCAGCTTCGGGATTTTCGGCACTGTGGTGGAAAGTTATGGGTCAGGTTCAGGTAATTGTGCGATTGTGCAGACGTTAGAGTTAGAGCACGGGTAAGGTGAGTTAGGGTTAGGGCACGGGTGAGGTGGGTGTGCAGTAGTGACAGACTTTAGGGTTAGGGCAGGATAGGTGAGGTGGGGTTAGGGCTCAGGTCAGGTGAGTGTGCGATAGTGACAGACCTTATGGTTAGGGTTTGCGTTAAGGTAAGTGGATAGATAGTAGTGTATGTACAGTTTAGTGTAAGGTTAGATGTAGGATTTTAAGTGTATGTGTATGGATTGCTGTTTTTTTGGTGTGCTTGTGTTGTGTGTGTGTGTTTCTTGGAACAGCAATTTTTTTCCCTGGGGGAAAGAAAATCGCTGTTCTAAGCCGTCGATGGTTTTGCACTTCGAGGTTAGAAGTGCGAACATATGGTGTTCGAACTTCTGCCATTTTTTCGAAGTCATATAGACCCATTGATACCAGAGTTTGTCTCTTTGTTTTAGTAACTGTTTGGTTTCTTTAGAGAGCCATGGGCAGTTGTTATGTTTTGTTCTTATGGGGGCATGTGTATTTAGAATATCTAGAAATATGTTATTGAAATAATCAACTGCTGCATCTAATGGGAGATATTTTAATGGGGACCAGTTACAGCTTAGTAGTATTTGTTTAAAGGTGTCTAAGGAGACATTTTTTGTATTACGAATTTGTTTATATAACGTTGGTTTTGTGAGTGAGCTATGGTGTCTAAGAAAGAAGGTTAGTAGGTGGTCACTTAGGCTGTCAGGTAGACAGCCTGAAATGTGGATTAGTGAGGGTTTATTAGTCAGGGTCCAGTTGAGAATGGATTGTTTGTTGCTGGTTTTGTCTACTCTAGTGGGTGAAAGAATCAACTGAGTGAAACCATGTAGGTTGATATGATTTGAGGGGTTATCTGATTAGTAGTTTTGCCAATCAGTATTTAAATCACCAGCTAGTATAGTTTCTTGGCTAAATGTGGCTGAGACCCATGAGAGAAGATTTTCTATTGTGGAAGGGTTGTTATTTGGTGGAATGTATACAGCTAGGAAGACAATATGTTTGCTGTTATTGATTTTAGATGTGATGCTAAAAGTTCTCTGTTAGCTGCATCACAGATGTTTACCTGCAGTTTTTCGAATTTAAGAGCGATTATATAGAATTGCTACTCCTCCACCTTGTTTTGTTGTCCTTCCTTGTCTCAGAATATTGTAGCCAGGGAGGAATGATTTCATTATTGCTTATATGAGGTTTCAGCCAGATTTCAGTTAGTACGGCTATGTCAGGAGTGTATAGTGATAGGGTAGCACTGAGTTCATGTATCTAGTTTAAGAGACTTCTGAGGTTTGTATTTATGAGGAGGATGTCAGACCTCATTTTGGATATGTGGAATAGTAGAGGTGAGGATTGATTTATTGTTGGTTTGGGGGAATTGTTTGTGATGGCTGTATTTTGTTGGGTGAGAATAAGGCCAGGGTTGGTGTGTATGTCTCCACATAAATGGAGATTATTTTTTTACTTGTACTTAAGGGAAAATCTTTGGGGGGTATTAGTGGTTTTGTGAGTGGAATTAATGAAGGGTTAGTATGGTGGAGGTATCTATATGGGAATACTTCAATACTTGTGGAGTTGTAGATGTAGGGTGCTATGTCAAAGTTAGTGAGGTCAGATAGAGGCGGGGTTGTTAATGGATAGGTGGGGGATTTTCAGAAGATTATGGGAGGGTTGTTAGGTGTTGTTATGGAGACAGCAGTTAGTAGTAATGGGATGGGTAGTATGTGTAAGAGAAACAATTTTGAGTACTGGGTTTTAGGAAGGGGGGATAGCGGAGGAGGGTGTGGTGGTATGAGTTGGGAGGTGATGAGAGAAGGATGTAGGTGAGGCTTTGAGAAGCTGGTGGAAAGAATAGATAGGGGTTGGGATTAGCATATACAGTTATGAGGTGAGAGGTTCTTATTAGTGACCTGTGATGTGGTGGACAGTGGTTGGTTGAAGATGTGTGGGAGGTGTGGTTTGATTAGGATAAATGTAATTGATGTGGTGGTGGGTGGGAATGGGGGTAGGGTAGGGGAGCGGAGTGAGGCCAAGCATGCAGATGGTGAATGGAGCAGGCAAGTCCAAGTTCCCAGTGTGCACACAGTGCACAAAAAACTATCAGTCACCTTAAACTGGTCTGGAGGAATGGAGAACCATTGTGTTGGTATCTATTGAGTTAGGGGTGCACTACACTGCACTTCTTAGCAGATTTATATTAATGCTTGCTTTTCTTTTCAGTTTAACCTTTTTCTTTCACTCTCAAAGTTGTGAAGATAGCATAACAATAACATTATGAGAACTGAGAGGTGTTTTCAGAAAGTCAGGGATTGAAATAACTGAGTAAGAGGGGGGTGTAGTAATAATAGTGTAGCTACAGGGATTTGGAATGCTGGTATCCCTGAAGGCATGCTCTCCAATGCGGCTAACAGCCTAACATAAGGTTTACTATTTAGCCCAAGACAAGTTACATACTTAAGTTTTTTTTTTCTTTTGTGGCCAAAAAACTCTTTTTCACTTTGGGATTAGGTGAGTCCCAATCTTAGGCTAGTCGCACCTCAGGTAAACTCAGAAACCAACTTTAAATGTAGGATGTGGCAAGGATGACAACTGAAGGGATAAAATGGAAGAGCATAAGGTTAGTTGGAGACAAAAAAAACAGTAGCATAAGAACAGAACAGTTGCTTCCTGCTATCAAACACCAGGTACTGATAATTACATTCTACATTCAATTATACACAATATATGGTAGTCTATCTTGATTATTATGCTCCACTGACCAGAACCATCCTCTTGTTGATAAATAACAGCTGCAATAACCATGTAACCATCTAGCAAAGCAATTCACATACTTAACTGACTAAGACCCAGCAAACAGGTACAAAGTAGCATTCTGCTTAACAAGAATAGTTCTATTATCCGGCAGTGTAATGCTGTTTCAACTGTAACTCTATGATACACAGTAAATAATTGTAGTGACTAATACTTAGGCATTCCCAGATTTAAGTAGGCAAGTGAATAGCACATTGTTCTACACTTTTAAAAGGAAAAACACATTACCTGGGGTGAGCAGCAGTGTATTGCTTCAGTTTATCTCTTACACTGAGTTTTACACCACATTCAGTAATACAGCATGCAAATAACAGGTAGCCAGGATACAAAGTAACAGTGTAACTGAAACAGTCTAAATTTATATGACAACAAGGCAAATGACTACAGTGCTTCCTCAACAAGAAAATAAAGGGCCTAAATCACGAAAACTATGCTGGCCATCTCAAAGCCTTCTCCCTCTTCTTGGTATCATAAAGACTGCTGCCTCATGTACAGAGCCACTACCAACCCCATGCCTTCAGTCCTTCTGCACATCTAAATCCAATAGTGACAGAAACACCTGCTCAAGAGATTTTAATCTCTTTTGCAACTTAAATAGAACACACTTAAGGAATAGATATGTTTAACAGACTTCTCTGCAATAGTCTTCCTTTCTACATAAAACAAAGTATGTCTCTAACTCTATTCAATAAAGTCATCTGGGTAAATGGATAGGAAACCATAAGTTCACCCCTGTTTTAGCACATTTGTCCCCTATGGATAAGGATAACATGTAAATGTTTGCCTCACTCTGGTTATTTGTTCTTAAAATACAAAGGGTTATGAGTTAATTCTACTTAAAATACTACTGATAATCAACTGCTTCGAAGTGCATGGCTGGGTTTTTACGATACTCACAGATCAGTAGCCTAGTATGTACCTATGAACCTAAGCAAAAGCAATAAACAGGCTTTTATTCTTCTTTAACATAGTCTTGGAGATATTTAGAGTGACGAAAGCCATGAGCATGCACATGTATGCACACACACAAACACATACACACACAGGCATTCACACCGACACACACACAGCACTCACTATTTTCCACAGCATGCTTTAACTGCTGTCATATCATGCTGTGGAGAAAATAGTAAGTGCTCAGCAAGTTATAATGGCTAGCATACCCTATGCATGCTCTAAGCTGTGTTACTAGAAACAAACTGAGGCATATTACTGTATTCAACTACTTTTCTGTGACATGTGGTATAACCTTCCATTCATGAGCATGCAACTAATAAATAAATAGATAGAAAAAAATAATAAAACCACTGAAATGTTTTCCTAATTTGCCTTTTACCTTTACTGACCCATGTTCTAGAGTAAAACTGCAGCTTTTGTGTTAGCTTAGCTAAGTAAGATAGCCTGATGATTAATCTGGAATTAACATGATCTGCCTCCTCTATAAAACCTGTATCACTAGCACAAGCTACACATATAAATATACATGTGAGCATGCATCTGTTTTTCCATGTTCAGGTTAGACATTTTCTGTCCTATTTATTATAGCCTACCAGCATTGACCTACAATGATTTCAATAAAGGTTACTGTTAAAATCACCTTGCCTAATTGTTTTTTTACTAAGAACACGCAGCTCACACTCTGAAAAAAAACTCTACTTTTTATGTAAGTTTGTTTTAATATCTTCTTCCCAAGTGCTGCCTTGTTACAATAACTTGTTGGTAAAGTACAATTGTGCATGAACAGTCATCAGTCTTCACTAAATATAAATATTTGCGCATCTCATCTTACTTTTGCCCTTACAATTGACAATCACTTTCATGTTTGTTACTGGCTGTTCTTTCTTCACAAAAAAATACACTATTGTGCATGAGCAGTCAACAGTCTTCACTAAATATAAATATTTGTGTATCTCCTCTTACTTTTTTCTTTACAACTGGCAATCACTTTCATGTTTGTTACTGGCTGTTCTTTCTTCACAAAAAAAGACAGAATGTTTATCTAATGACATCCCAAAAAAGATGAAAGTGTGTAACAAGAACCTCTGTCCATGGACTGAAAAAATAAATACAAGACAGATCACTAAGCAGGCCAGTAACCTACACTGTGCTAATGATGTCCACTCTCCAGCAAAATAAGCCAAGTAACAAACCAAGACATATCGAGCATGATAAACATTGCGTCCAAAGCAAAAGAAAAGTGTTAAGTCTGATGTGAAGTGTGAAACTCCCTGACATGCTTCTCAAACTCTTAGGTCAAGAAATCTGGACAAAACCTAAAATAATCGGGGGACAAAGTCCAAAAAAATAAGGACAGATTTTAAGTATTGTTCTTATAAATTTAAAAAAAGGTAAAGAAATCTGGACAAAACCTAAAATAATAGGGGGACAAAGTCCCAAAAAATAAGGACAGATTTTAAATATTGTTCTTATAAATTTAGAAAGTTGCTAGAATAATATGATTTATGTTAGCATACATTTCTGAAGGACATGAAAGCAGAATCTCAAATGCATATCATTATGTAGTGATTTCAATCCTCAGTGATTTGCCAGAAAATCACAAATTTTATTAGGAACAGAAGAAAAATATGAGGTGAAAATCTGGACAGTTGAGAGCTATGCCCCCTGACAATGCAGGATAAAGCATGAGCATGAGTCAGAGGAAATGCATCCCTCAGAGAAATGAACCTTCTGCCCCACACCCACTGCATGCTAGGGAAGGAAGGTATAATTTGCCCTGGATCAATAATACAGGATTAACTACCTAAGAGCCCAGTTGTCTGTCCCTAGCCAGTGTTCAGAAACAGGTGTTGGCAAATAGCTGCAAAAGCAAGAAATGATAAACACGTGAACAGCATATCTTTAATCTAGAATCAGCAACACAGAAGTGTTAGTAACAGCCTTCACATCATGTGAGCGGTGATGGCAAAAAGGTCTAGAAATATACAGGAAAGAGAAAAATTGATGGGAAGCACTACTCAAAGACATTGCGGTAAATTTCAGGATTATTTATGTGTCTGTTTGAATAAGCACTTTATATTAGAGAGAGCAAAAAGTGAAACAATCATAAAAAATAATAAAAAAAAATAATTTACAGTGGCAAAAGACATTGTTTAAAGAACTAAATCAGAACAATGGTATATAATCAAGATTCCTTAACTACACATAGCAGTGGACACTTAAGCCTGACCATGAAAGATGTAAAAAGAAGCTCACACTGTAACTGGCACCTATTGCACAAAACACAATAATTCTATAAAAAGTGGAGGTAGGTAAATGTCAATAAAGAGCAACTATACACTAGCAATAATGCATTCATTTAAAAGAATAAGCATTGCAGTATATAAGATCATTTTTTCCCTGATGGCTGGCCAGAACTCCAGATGCCAAAAACAATGCAATCAAAACCACCTGGCTGCTTACCAATCCAGACAATGCATGAGTTCACTTGGAGAGCAGTATGCTAGAAATGCTAAAAGAACACTGCAACAGTGAGATAACACGAGCCATAAAGGTGAATGTGAACAAAGTATAACTGCAGACTGTAATCAGTTAAAACAGGAAGCATTATTTTAATCAAAAATATGTGCACATGTGGGTGTTAAGGCAGTCTTACAAACTGCTAAGACATAATGAAGCCCTTCACAGAAAACACTATGGATCTTTCATAGTGGAGTACATCATATTTAGTTAGCCAGACTATCAGACAAAAGTTATTAAAATAATCATCTTCAAATGCTAAAACTGGTAGGAGACACTTGCAAGCAATGCTGGCTACCTTACATATCTTGTAATCAGCCTGTGAGGTTCAGAGACAAATTTCAATGTAAATCTAGTTATAAGATGTTAATAAAAGGTTATATATGTCTTTGATTTAATTCCAAATCGAGACACCACCAAATGGTTAATGTGTTTACTTCACAGACACAAGCTACAGGGTTTGATTCTTGTAGGTATGGCTAGGCTTAAAAATGTTCCCTGGGGTCATTGGCCTAATAATCATCTATGAACCATAAATAAATCACAAAAGACAGACCAGCAATGTACAATAACAAATATGTGGAAATCAGCTGGTAAACTGTCAACAGACTAGAATTAATTATCAAGTAGTAATTAAATCCAGGAAAATGGCAATTGCAATTGATGCTCAGCTCTGACGGTAGCACTTTTACAAAAAACTAGGTAGAGTCAAAGTCCAGATGACATTGGTAATGAGTGCACAACCAAAGGAAAAACTTTAATCTCTGCATTGCATCTAAGCTTAATTTCAAAAATTAAAGTCAGAGAATAATGAAATTGGATGTGGGTAAATGAAGATGAATTGCCAAATTATGTTACTACGGAATGATGTATACATAGTATCGCTGGCAGGGTCAAGTTTAGGCCAGTGAAAACCAATTAATAATTGTGAGAGTATTATTGCATGGATGACACTGACAGTTTAAGTTACAAGAATATGAGCAGTGAACTAATTCTGAAGCACCAAGCATCTCACCAATAACAACAATATTGGACACATATGAGGCTTCAGTCTGATATAGGTTCATAGGTAGGTACTAGGCTATTGGCCCTAGGGCCTATATAAGCCTAGCCAAAAGGTACCCTGGCTTTCACCACCCAAGAAAATTATTTTTCTGTGCCACTGTCAAGTAGAGCCACAGAAGTGATCCCCAGGGTGAATTTCCTATCTCCCATCCAATCATCAAGATTTTTCTTGAAGAGTGCTAATGAGGAGCTTTGTTTGATATAGATAGGTAGTTTGTTCCAGAGTATGGGAAGTCTCTGGGACAGGAATCTATTCCTCCAGCATGTTCTATTTATTGTGGTGACAAGGTTTAGATCCCTAGAGCGTGTAGCTCATAGGGATTGGGATTTTTTTTAAGTGGAGTATGTCCAAAAGCTCTGGGTTTGACATAGCTTTGTATGTTAGGCAGAGATCGCTTCTGAGTAGGAGATATGAGACAGAGTAAAGCTGCAGTTTTTTGAGACGGTCTGCGTAGGGCATCTGTTTGAGGCCAGTAATCCTCTGTGAGGTATTTCTGTGGCCTTTCCAGTTGTAGATGTCTTGTGAGGTACATACCAAAAGGGGAGTTGTACTCTATAATGGGTCTAATGAGTGACGAGTAGAGTGGAACAATGACCTCTTTTTTCCTGGATGAGAAACCTTTTGTGATGAGGTGTGCCACGTAAAAGGATTTCCTGACTACTGTGGCAATGTGATTATCAAAGGAGATACTACTGTCCACCTGAGTCCCAAGGTCTCTTATCATACTTTTGGTGTTAAGTTGACTACCGCCTACGTGATAGTCCATGGGTACAGAGTTTTTACGAAAAGGGATGACAATGCACTTTTTGGCATTGAGCTTGAGACCATAGCTTTGACACCAGGCATCTGTCTCAGCGAGGCCCTTTTGTAGGATGTCCACATTTGTTGGAGTTTTGATTATGGCTCCTAGTTTGCAGTCATCTGCAAACTTCATTAGCCAAAGACCTTCTGTGTTAGCCTGTACTTCAGAGAAGTAGATACCAAACAGGAGAGGAACCAGGACTGAACCCTATGGTACTCCACTTGTCACTGGTCTGAAATTTGGAGTCTACTACTTTCACAGTGTGGGTTATGTCAGTGAGCCACTTGGCAACCCATCTTGTGACATAGGGATTTATACCTAGTTTAGTGATTTTATCTATAATTCCAGAGTGGGGATGGTGTCAAAAGCCTTGGCGAGATCTAGATAGGCTGTGTGAACCACCTTACCCTCATCTACAGAACTGCTTCATAGAAGTCTATCAGGTTTAGGAGACATGATCTGCCTTTTACAAACCCGAACTGGGTAGGGTCCTGAGTTTGGAGATTACCAGTATCATTGTTTATAAGTTCCATGATGATACATTCCATAGCCTTGCAGACCAGGCTCGTCAGGCTAATGGGGTGGTAGTTACTGAGGTCCGTGGTGGCTCCCCCTTTGTGGAGTGGGATAACAGTCACTGTGCACCATTCAGTGGGCACATAGTCTGAGGTGAGGCTATGACTGAACGTGGTACTTAGGTGGGGTGCCATGTTCCATATGGAATTCCTCTCCATTTTTTTAAATATGTGTATTTTGTAAGCATGATCAGTTGAAGCAGATCAAAGAAATGAATAGTGGAGGTGCAAATTTGATCTAAAGTAACATATCTATTGGGTCACTTGCAACCATAATTTTACCCTCAATGTTTTCTCACTGAAAAATCATAAACAATATGAAGGGGAAAATCACTGGATGAATATTAAAAAATAATAGGCACTTTTCTGTTAATACAAATAACTGAGATTTCATCAGAAATATCAGAATAATGGTATATAATCAAGATTGTTTGAGTGTACATTTAGTCTGATGAAGTCTCCCTTATTTGCAAGGGATGAAAATGCCTCCCCTTTTTGATTAACACCAAGTGATTTTCTTCTCAGTGTTTTTTTTAAGTTTTTCAGTGAGTTTTTTGTTTGTATAATAGTTTGGGAGGTTGTTTACAGTCCATCAATCCTCTTTGTTTTCTATTAGTAAGAATAAATCATCTACTACAACTTGTTTAGGGCAATCTGGGAAGTACATAGCTGCAATTATACTAAACAAACAAGTCCCATTACCACATAGTCAGTCAGTCACCTGTCTCTGAACAGTGAGAAATGCCAATTAAGACAGAGTATGGCTAACCTACCATCTCTGTTGTATCTGTGAACTTGCCTAATAATGTTATGCCCCTACAGCATACCTCTCAACCTCTTAGAGCAAGAAATCTAAACAAAGCTAGAAATAAAAGTGGGACAAATCCCCAAAAATAGGAACAATTTTTAAATATTGCTCTTACAAATTTGGAAATTTGATAAAATAACAGGTTTTACATTAGCATGAATTTTCTGAAGGGTTTGAAGTCTGAATCTCAAATGTCTGTCATTATTTTCTAACTTCAGATTAATGACTTTCCAATAATCTGTCAGAAAACTAGAATTTTATGAAAAACGAACTAAAAATATGAGGCAAAAATCTGGACATTCTGTAAAAATCTGTATGGTTGAGAGGTATACCCTACAGTAAAATTTCATAATTAGTAATGTGTGCCTATAGTCAGTAGTCATACATAAACACTGAGGTGAAAAGAGAGTCAAGTAGATGAATTTGATTGCATAAACATCTTGTATTTATATGAACTAACCTTCTTGTATGAGCATTAGTTCACACTTAACTGAGAGAGACAGAGAGAGAAATTTTTGAATGGGTAGATCGGTCATAAGATGTCCTTAAAGTAAATCTTTCTGTGTAGGAGGTCCTGCTTCTGGTATGAGGCATTATACCTAAACAGATAGTATTTTCTCCAAAATATATAGCTTCTTTCTAGGACATTACGTTTATTTATATAATAAATAAGCTTGCAGGTGCACAAAGTGGTATGCTGAGGCAAAAAAAAAAAAAAACAGCAAAATTCAGATTTTTTTCATTTTGGAACTTGATCTAGCACACTAGTGGAGAATGGATGTAAAAAGCACCAGTTAGAAAGTAAGTCTTGCAAGGACCTGAGTGACAATGATTGACCAGAAAGGAATGTGGGTTTTGGTTAAATTTGCCAGCAGAGTAGTAGTAATCACAGCTTGTATGCACATTATTATAGAACCTGCGTTGCAGAAATATATGCTCAGGGGTATTTTAGGACAGTACTAACGGTTTTACTGGTCCTTGGGGTTCTCTGCCATCTGTGATACATATTTTAACTATGAACTGCTGGAAGCAGAACGCATTTTGTCTTCTACTGACCTTAGTATGTCTGCAGTATGGTATATCCAGAAGAGAGCATATGCATTAGTACATTTAAAAGTCTGTGCCAGTTATGTACATTTCTTGTGCATAAAGTGATCTAATTACAACTAACCTGTCTACATCTGAGAAAATGACTGTAGCCTTAGTTTTGTCTCCTACAGCTTAGATCCCCTTACTCATGGAGAACTGTCAGATAAATGCTACAACAGTACAGCAGATAGTTGCTTTGCAAACCTTACTACATTAAAAGAATCAGTTGTAGACCTTCATCCTGGATTAGCAAGGAGCTTATGCAAGCCTTTGCCACCAACAAAACACCCTGGTTGAATTTCAAAATTGCTTAACAAGTTGACCATGTATTGAGTACCATCTAATACATATTCAGTATAAAAAAATTGCCAAAACTACAAAAGCACAGATCCTCAGATAATGGCAGTAGTCAGTGCTTAACAATCCAACTAGGTTCTGTAGAGAGAGAGAGAGAGAAGAGGGAGACAAAAAGTCTGAGAAGAGACCTTGACATGCTCAGAACTGAACTCTCGAGGTTAATGGCTCCTTTGTTACTGAACTGCAAATGTTAACTGAAATTTTTGATCAGTACTTTCTCAGTTCAACAGCAGTCATCAACTTCTCTTGTGTACCACTGAGTGCACATGCAAAGACCATCATTATTTTTCCCACCTACTACTAAGTCACACAAGTGTCATTGTGCAGAGTAAGCCAAATTCCAAGTTATGGCAGTGTAGGGTAAAGTTGGTACGTACTCTAGCTTTCTGAGGGCATATAACACTTTTATTGCCATCCCATTGAAGCATGCTATACACTCCCCACTCTGCAGATGTGGTACCCTACCTGTGAACACTATCTCACATCAATTCCAGTTCAAAACACAACTCGTTCACCTGACCAGCTAGGATCCTATGGGCCAATTGCTCTCTCCTCACCATTGGCCATGTATGTCACCTCACCAAAGAATGACAATACTCTGAAATTAAATAATATGCAATCCACTGAATCTCCAAGTATTTTTATTTTGCAGGGGGCAGGCCTGCTTGTACACTCCCTTTAGGAGGATCCCTTATACCCACAAACTTATATACCAACTCCATGGTTGCATAAAATAGGAGGAAAGTTCAAACTTCATTAGTGCTAAAAGTAGTTTTCACTAAAATGACTTTGTGGTACCTGCACTCACTGAAACTAGCTTTGTACAATGGACTGGCTCCCAATTCTTCGAAAAAAGTAGTCTTGTCATTAAGGACACCCACTGAATCGTATGACCTTGCATGAGGCCAGTAGCAGGGATTTAATAAAGGGTATAATCTTCTAGCCCTTATTAATAGTCTTTATATTGTCATGGATGCAGAACAGCTATGAGAAGGCACCTTCAGGGATTTCACAGGGGCTTTTGATTCCATGTTCCATTGTTCTGCTGGGTAAGAAGTAGTTAGCATGGTCACTCTGTGGTCTTAATCCATTTACCCTGCATTGTCTGTAAAGTACCACCATAATAAATAATTCTGAGGTATTGCTAATCATATAATCCCCACTTAATTTAATAAAATGTAATAAAATTTGGAGTTTCTCAAGGAATAGTGCATACATTAACTCTTGCAACATCTCATTTGACATTCATATATTGCTTCTGTATGTTGGTGGCATGGTCATATGTCCTTCCATAAATCCTGTGCCTGTAATTCACAAATCCTGTGCATGTAATTCACAAATCCTGTAACAGCAGCATGGTTGAATTCTGTTCTTTGACATGCAGAATTGTCTTAATATATACAAAGGGATAGAGCATCTGTGGCCCTGATGGCAGATAACTACAAAGCATTCAAGCATACAAACACATGGCTGCAATTCTAAGATGGCCACCAGCTAGACAGCACATACTTCAGCTTGCTCCAAATACTAGCTATGAATCTAACCCCATCTAAGGCTACCGCTCCTGCAAAAATCTACAAAAAAGCATCTCCTGTGAAAACCAAACTATCTCCCAAACCAAAAGAATCTTATTTTCAACTTCTGAATTCTAAAACAAGAAATACATACCTTGTTTCTGGGAGGTGACTAAGCAGTGACTCCTGTACATGTGCTTGGGCCTGCAATTAACAAGAGGTAGCTATAAAGAAGAAACAAAGCAAGTTTTCACACAACAAAGGAATAATGGAACAAATGGAAACACACACATTAAAGACAAGAATATCTCTAACTGCATCTCCTGAGAAAGAAATCAGCACTAAGAGATAGAAAACTACTAAAATACATGCTGAAGCTACAAAGCATCATCTGAAACCAAAAAATGAACAATCCTTTGACATGGAGGAATTAAAAGCAGCCTTGATACCTCTGCAAACAGAAATACAATCTTTTTCTTCAAAACTCACAGCATTTGGAAACAACTTACATCAAATATTGACCAGACTAGATAAAAATGAGGCTAGAATGCTGAGTAATGAGACAAAGATAGAAGAAATACAGAAAGCTACCACCATTGCTGAAATCTCAGTCAAGGAAATGCAACAAAACTGATTGCTCTAGAAGCTCGAGCAAGAAGAAATAATGTATTGATCAGAGGCATCCCAGAAAAGTATGAACAATCACAGCTAACTACTATGGCAAAATAAATTGTTGACCTTCTTCTTGAAAACAAAGAACTAGCTCAAACAATTGCTATAGAAAGAATACACCGAGCTTTAAGAAAATCTCAAACCTTGGATGCCCCCAGATAAATATACGTAAGGATTCTAAATAGTGCACATGCTCAAGCAATAATTCAAGCTGCAAAAAAAAGAAAATATATCATATGGAATGGCTGCAAGATAACTTTTGCTCAGGACCTGCCTCTACAAATCAAGCAACTAAGACAAGTTCTATCGCCTTACTGCACTTAACTAGTAAGCAAAAATATAAGACTTCAAATGAAATATCCAGTGACTCTACACTTTTAATACAATGGCTTAAATTATGCAGCAAAAAACAATGAAGAAGCAAAAACAGCTTTTCTTAAAGCCTTTAAAGAATTACCAAACAAATTAACATGAAAAATAGCTCTTCTCTAAAAACACACCTAATACAAAGGACCTAACCATCTAAAACATCTGTATCTGCTAAACTGAATCAAATGACAAGGTAAATTACTTAAATTACTTTCTTTGTAGTTAAATTCCTTGCATCCCATTTAAACGTTCTAAATCCAGGCATAGGAGCATCTCCATGCTGCTGCGAAAGAACTATGAACTCCCATAATCCCTTGCAACTGCAAACCAGGAAAAGCAAGCAAACTGAGGTCAAAAGAACATCTATGATATCATTCTAAGGCCAAAACATCTCCAAAAAAACACATTTGTCAAAGAAAATGAAAGTAAAGCTTCTACATATCTGAAACCTTCGGAACTGTACCCTAAAGAACAAAAAAAAATGAAGAATTTCATGTCAACGGCGACTGGAAGGTAAATCCATCTTAGAATTAAAGTGCAGCAGTCTAAACATATATTTAAAATGTAATGTTTTCCTGAAAAATTACAAACTGGAAAAATAAATAAACTCTTAGGTCAGATGCTATAGCAGATGCTGTAGTAGTAACAAATAACTAGTCCTTATTAGTCCTTATAAATTACGAAGTTGGGTCTGTTTTGTTTTGCTCTTTTTTTAATATTATATTTTTTAAATAAGTATGCATCTATAAATTGCAAGTATACCAATTTACATCAGCAGAGAATATAAAAGACTCTAGATATTATTGTCTGATCAATATTATGGCTGTTATCTGTATATGAGCTTCATACATATAAAACCAATGGATAAACAGGGGTATCATCGATCCTTACTGTAAATATTGACCCAACAAGCAAGAACTGCTGTATACTAAAAGAAGGACTGTGTTTGAAATCACCAAAATAAGGAGCATGCAGAAGAAACTGACAAATTATAACAAGTCATTTTCAATATGTTCATGTAATTGTTTTTTTGTAAGAAAGAAATGTTGTGGTATGCTTTTTGAAATGCACTATTTAAAGGTTTCTTACAAAGTTAGATATTTTAAATTTGGTTAAAGGCATTCTACAAAATGCTCAGGATAAATACTTTCAAACGAAGAAAGGGTTAGTAACCATATTTTTTGCTATTACCTATGTACTGGTTTTCGGCAAGCTGTTACGTGTGTTGCTGTAATTTTGCTGGGAGTTAGAATGACAGGAACATTTTGTAATATAGTTGTAAATGTTCCATTTATCTGTCTTTCAGTTAGTGGACTAGCATGGGTAAGCACGGGGGGGGGGGGTCTGAAAGGGAGTGATGTCACACTTATATGCATATCATTGACCTGCACCAAAAACTCTAAGAAGAACTTAAAGTTACATATGTCTCTATATCTATCTATTAGCAGAAAGAAATCATCATTCTGTTGATAAATCTCTTAGATGGTTTCTGTAGACCTATGGAATGTGAAGGGCCCAAAAAATAAAAAAAGAAGAATCTAGTAATGCATTTAATTTTCAGATCCAAGGCAGAGATAAGTTTCATCCAAGAAACACATATATTGAAAGAACAATGGGAGAAAGATACAAAAAAAAAATGAGTGAAACATATTGTAGCTGCTGGTGACAGTACAGCTTCTAGGGGAGTTGCTACAATAGTTAAAAATCATTTGATGGCACTATAATGAAGAGTAGTTATGACCCAAATGGTAGATGGTGTTATTTTACTTGTGAACTGCCTATGTTTAAAAAACATTTCTTAGTCTTAAATGTATATGCCCCATGTTTGCATCAATTAACCTACCTATACGAAATATATAAAATTTTAGAGAATTTTCCTAACTATACATTATAGGAGGCGATTGGAATATGATAATCAATCCAGAACTAGATAGAACAAATAAAGAAAACAAGCAACCTGTGCAGCTTCCTACATTAATAGCTGAAATAATAGAAGATTTTAAGCTAGCTGACCCTTTTGAAAACTATAGAAATAATCCATCAACCAGTAAATTTGCTTATTTTTTGGCATACCACAAGTCTTGGTCCAGAATAGACATATTTTTAATTTCTGAAACTTTACTAAATAATGCAGTTACCTACAATAGTGAACCCAGAACAATATCAGACCATGCAAAAATAAACATTACAATAAAGATGGATAGCTCCACACAAAGATCCCAAACACCAGCGAACTGGACTTTAAATATTAACTTATTAAAGGAAAAATAAGTCTCAAAGGAAATCATTGACATTCTTAGCCAAGCTAAAAATAACCTAGAGGTAACAGATATACCATATGATATTCAACGGGAAGTGATAAAAGCCATTATTAGGGGAATATTAATCCAAAAAGCCACTCTATATAAAACAATTAGACAAGGAAAAAGTTGCAACAATAGAATCAAAATTAAAAAGTAGAGAGTTAGAATTATAAATTAAACACTCACCAGAACTTGAAAGTCAAATGATTACCCTACAAGGACAACTACATGAAATTCAAACACAACACTACTCTTTCACTGAAATTAAACTTCTCCACAAGTATGCAGAATGGGCTCAATCCCCTTCAAAAGCACTGGCAAGAATCATAAACATAAAAAATTCCCCTATCAAAATAAAGCAACTAAATTACAATAACAAAACTCTAGATATGGAGAAAGAGATTCTAATGGCTTTTGAAGAGATTTATCAAAAACTATATGGCCCACACGACCAGTACAATGAATTAATATTCTATCAATTCACTGAAGAATTGCAATTTCCAGTAATAAATGAAAACACAAATAAATAATCTTAAAGCCTCTATAAATGTAGAGGAAATCATTGCTGCTGTAAATAAGCTGAAACCAGGTAAATCACCAGGGCCAGATGGGTATTTGGCGGAGTATTATAAGACTTTTAAGAAACAAATAGCTCCAATACTATTGAAAGTATATGAATATGTAATAAAGTATGGAATCAATAACCTGTATATCAACAACTCAAAAACTATGTTCATACCAAAACCCAACCCAGATGCACTAAATCCAAACAACTACAGACCAATAGCACTCATACATATTGATATCAACATTCTATCAACAGTCTTGGCTAGCAGAATCAAAAGAATTCTACCTTTAATTATATCTTCTGAACAATTAGGCTTTATGAATAACAGACAGGTATGGGACAACACACTCACCATTGATTCAATCATCCGTTTAAAAGCAAATGATAAATTCCCCAGCTATGCACCATCAGTAGATGCATCTAAAGCTTTTGACAGAGTAACCTTTGATTTTCTATTCAAGATACTCAAAATATTTAGCATACCTGATGAATATATAAACATGGTGAGGGCCTTATACAACAGTGTTACAACAACACTATGTATAAATAAAAAGCAATCAAAACCTATTCAAATGATTAATGGTACAAGGCAAGGATGCCCACTATCACCGTACCTGTTCAATATATACATTGAAACTCTCCTCCTTAAAATATCACAAAGAACTTACCATCACTTTATGAATACTTCTAAAATCCCAATAAAGTATACAGCTTTCGCTGATGACCTTAATATTTACTTAAAATTCCCGAATACTGATTTAAACAAGATCTTAAACTCCAATGAAAATTTTTCAAAAATATATAACTATGCCATTAACCCAAACAAGTAGGTTATATTCCCTTTGAATACTTTAGGACACAAGGAATTCTATTTCCCCAAAACTGAAATAAAAGTCAACTACAATCTCAAATAGCTGGGCATCATGTTCACTCACCCCCAATCTGATTTGACTAAAAATAATCTGTTTAAAACTTGGGCTAACATCACAGAAGACACTAAAAGATGATTAAATCTAAACTTATCTCCACTATCTAAGGCAGCTATAGTTAAAATGAATATTCTCCCAAGATTACTGTTTCACTTTAACGCTATTAATCAAAATATACCAAATAACTTATTTTCCAAACTTGTAACACTACTAGGGAAATTTATTTGGCATCCTAAAAATACAAGAATAAAATACTCTAGATTAACATTACCCAAACAGAAAGGAGGCATAGGATTGCCCAATTTTCAAACATACTATGACATTATAAAAGCTAGACAAATTATACAAATAGCAAATTATGAATCATCTATCAAAGCATGGTATCCAGTCTGGATTAAATTATATTATAAACATCTAATTTAATCAAATTTAAACCTTAAAGCAATACCCTTTCTAAACTCCAAGACACTAAGGTATTTTAAAATCCACCCCATAATCATAAGAAATACATTAATATTTCAAGATCTGTTATCCTCCCATAATTTTAAGGATACTTTGTTACTAGGACAACCAATACACTTAAACCCTAATATTAAATTAAATAACACTATGCTAAACCTGAATCAATACCCATTAGTTAAAAATACCACTCTACAGGACTTCTACCAAGGCAAAAACCTTTCAATCGAAAATATAAGAAGGCAAAGATTAGAAGTAAATAAAAGGTATAACACTATTATCAAGCAAATACTATACCTGATCAACACAATTACTACAAATGTCAAAATAGGCAACCAAGATATGCATCTATACCAACAAATTATTAATCTATTGCTTTCAAGATCCAAAATGCTATCAAACACCTATAGATTAATGACAAGGATTAAATACCAAGATTCACTCCTATACTCAAAATATTGGGGAGGAAAAAATAACAAGATTACTGTTGAGCAAAAATCTGCTGCAATTGAACTCACCTTGAAATTGACCCCTCTCAAAAAATAATTTATACCCAAATTATGATTAACAGTAATGCCTCCCATACACCACTCTAAGTAAAATAAATCTTTCTCTCTCTCCTTTTTGCCCCACATGTCCAAACAGCACAGCTGATACCCTTCATATTTTCTGGAGCTGTAAGTATGTTTACAAATTATGGTGTTCATTAAGAACCAAGTTAGAAAAAAGGGATACACTAAATCTACGCTGTCATGGGAAATTACAATTTTACACATATTTCCCACCAACTTTTCACATGAAAACAAACACATCATAGTAACATTGTGTGCAATGATGAAATCATACATAGCTCAAAATTGGCTGGATAGAATTAAAATTGCATGGGACGAATTTAAAGGAATAGGTCAATGGCTATGAAATACATATTAGCCAGCAAACTAATCACAAGAAGCCAAAAAAAACCTATCCTATTACCAGAAATATTAGAAAACACTTATAGAAATCTTAAGGTAAAACGGGTCTATAGACAAGGGACTACAACATCACTACTACTCTGAACAAATAAGGAAAGCTAAATGAAAATAAACATTAGCATAACTTTTACTCATCTTAAATTGGGAAAGGTCTAGGAAGTACAAACATACTGAACATCAGAGGTGGCATCAACTGTATATAGTGTACATAATTAGTACAAGATACAACTAAAGTTAGGTAGGCTATAACATTTTGACGAAACTTTTTCAATGATAGATTCTATTAAGACTAAAATATCTTTGAGTAGATTTTGTCTTACAATTTAACAAGAACAGTTAAAATGTTAGCTAATTCTGCATATTGTTAACTGAACACTGATGGTATATATCTTGTCTGTGTTATTTTGTTTATTGCAAATTGATATTCCATGTATCTTGTCCTTATATATTTCTGTTTTATTACTTTTTTGTATTAAAAAAAGAGGAAAATGCAATAAAAATTATATTTGAAAAAAAAAAACACATGGCTGCATACCTTACAACTCTCCAGATTTTCACAGAATGCCCAGATTTTTTGCCTCACATTTTTTGGTCTGTTCTTGATAAAATTTGCGGTTTTACAGCAAATCACAGTGGATTGAAGTTTCTAAGTAATGACAGGCATTCAAGTTTCAGACCTAATATCATTCAGATAATGCATTTTAACACAAAATCTGCTATTCTAGTACTTTCTAAGTTTATATGAGCACTATTTAAAATATGCCCCTATGCTGGGCCTTTTCACCCCATTATTTTAGGTTTTTTTCCTGATTTCCTGCACTAAGACATTGAGGTATGTGTGTGTGTTTGGTTACAGCCTGTGCTACCCTACTTCTTAAGATGCAAAATAATAAAGTTGCAGCCATGTTGCACATCTGCTGCAGGACAAAAGATGTGATGTCAAAGCATGTTAAAATAGTTTGGGAAGCTCGTTCCACTCCCTACACTCAAGCATATCGTCTAGTCATTAGCATTACCTGCTCTCATAACCAACAAATGTTAAAGACATGACAGAAAAAAACCTGTAGGTTTGTAAAAGGGGATACAGTGAAGCAATGTTGCTGCCTCTTTATAAATAAATCAGGGTGGTTACCTATTGCCACAGAGTAACCCACCTCTTTTTCTGTGTGTTATTTTACAAATTAATATATTTTGATTACTGCAGCACATTTACAGCAACTGATTTCACAGTGAAACCACGTAGAAGGGTACTTAGGGTAGCTGATTATCTGGTTGTTTCTGTTATTGTCCCTCACCCTTGTCTAACACACGTGCACTGTGCTCTGCTAATAATTTAATGATCTATAACTCCATCTCCATTTCTAGCAATTACAGACCACATCACACTTTTGCTAGACCCATAGGTGAGTGATTTAGTGCCTGGTGCCAGTTCCCAACTTATACTGTAACAAACAAATAGTGAAGAGCAAAAAAAAAAAAAAAACTTCTGCTTTACTGTGAAGTTCCTTTCAGCATTTCAGAACAGAAAAATATGGCAGGAAGTCTCGATCTTGCCCTGTAACACATTACACTTTTCACCCAGGACAGCTGCCCCCTTTGCCCCCCCCCCCCCCCCACCATACAGCCCTTTAAAATAATGTAAACCTTCAACAAAAGTCAAAATGCTTTTGCACTGAGACTATTACCTAAACAACTAAATTCTGTTCAAGGTTTTACTTGGCGGTTAGAGACTGACTGAGTATCCATTAGTGTCCTTAACAACAGTGTCCATTTAGATATTGACAATATCGTGTATGCATGTTCTTTTTGTTGAGGTAGCTAATAGCATTTTTTTTTGTGTTTCATCTTTTTTTTCTTTTCTTCAATGAGGTTATAACTGAAAAGGGGCCTTAACATTCCAGCTAATCTGCATGTAAATGAACAAAATAAGATAACACGAATGTTAATAAATGCTCATGATGTGCCTTCTGAGATAAGCAAGCTATGATAAGCGGTCTCCTGAACTTTTAGATTAATGCTGTATTGTGCAAAAAAAGCATCACCATAATGCAAGAATATTGTGTGCTTTAATGTACATTAAAACAATTTGACATGACAATAGCAAGACAATGAACTAATGTCTGTGGTGTAATAATATCTAATATTTAGTTCAAACATTTTGACATCTGTCATTGATAGCAATATTTCACTGATGTTCTAAATGTTAAAAAAAGTCTTTCTGAGCTTTGCTACCTGAAACATATCCATGAGTGCCTTTGCCCAGGGTACTACTGTACAATGACATAATCTTTCAATGACTGGTTGTTACGAGTCTGTCCCTCAAGTGTTCTAATGCACGTTTATTGCGATCTCTTAAGATATATTTCAATTATCTCAGTTGGTGTATTAGTTAAATGTTCCATCTTCATCTTAATGGACCAGTAATCACATGGCAGACTGTCTGTGCATACGTTATTTTTTTAGAAAGTGCATAATGACTGTCTATGCTGTTTCCCTTTGCACTTCCCGAACACACTGAGACAGTCCTACTTTTGTTGCATTCCCATTCATCATGTTGCTTAAGTACACACAGAGGTCAATACTCCACCTCCTTTCTTTTCTCTGTACTATAAAAGTTGACTTGTTTTGTTACCTCTGCAACTGTATATCCATTCAATTTCCAGACAGTAAATTAAATCTCAAGACCTATAGAAGCTTTAAAGCAGTTCTCAGGTCACATGACCATCTGACAGCTTTGCCCACCGTAGTTCTTAACATATCTGATGATCTCATTCTGCTGCAAGTATTAAGCTGGGTGTGTGCTCTATCACATTTCTATAAATCTATATATGGTTGCCATTCAGGACGTAGACACTTAGAAGGATATTATCAGAATATTGACCTTTCAAAATGTATATAGTGCAGAATGTAGACAGAGATAAGGTATTAAGACTAGGAATGTGTTAGCACATGTTTGGTAGGGTTAGGTAAGTTGATTATTGTGCATGTTTGTTGGTGCGTGTCTGTGTCTGAGACTCTGAGTCTATCCGGTGCAGTGGTAGTGTTATTGAAAGGGTTGTTCTAAGCTGGGATGCAGGGTTAGAGTTAGGATGAAAACACATCTGTAAGTTGGGTGGGGGGACCCCTTACATCATCTTACTAATGTATGCTGACCCTAAACCTGCATCTTACCTTCAAAAAACCCTTTCTGTGACACTATCACTATTCAGGCAAACCACATCCTATGACAGTGGTAGATTTTTCCTTCATTTTAGTATATTTTTAATGTAAATTGATCGAAGAAGTACACTGCCTTTTTTTGCAATTAATTTAATGTGGATTTCTGTATTTTCCTTTTGTCTGTTTGAGATCATGGAACAATGGATATTGTGAAATGTGTCTTTTCTGCACTGCAGTGTGATCAAAATGTTGATGTATATAAGTAACAGTGGGTACAGGGACATGCTCTGCAAAAATAATGATTTCTGTGCTTTTCATTTACTTTTGCTTATTTGTGTTTTGAGCATTTTTTTGGTTGATTTGTCAGTCAGCATTTGAAAAATTCAACCATTTAAAATGTAATGATGTGTATGTATGTATATATATATATATATATATATATATATATATATATATATATATATATATATATATATTAGAGAGAGAGAGTGATACACAGACACACACATAGTGGTATCCTTTTTCAATGTGTAATATTTTTGTATTTATATATTGTATCGATAAAGATATAGGTAGATAGGTGTGTTGGACATTCATGTACTTCATAGGTTCATAGGTAGGTACTAGGCTATCTGCCCAAAGGCATTTATAAGCCTAGCCAGAATGTGTTGGCTTTCACCGCCCCCTTAGATTAGATCCCTGTGCCTCTGTCCAGCAGAGCCATTGAAGTGATCCCTGGGGTAAACTTTGTTTCCCATCCACTCGTCAAGGTTTCTCTTGAAGAGGGTTAGCGAGGAACTCTGCCTAATGTAGATTGGAATCTTGTTCCAGAGCATGGGAAGTCTCTGGGACAGGAATCTATCTTTTCAGCATGTCCTATTTATTGTTGTGGTGAGGTTTAGATCCCTGGAGCGTGTGGCTCGAGGGAATATGGTTTCCTTTAGGTGGAGCATGTCCATCAATTCTGGGTTGGACATGGCCTTTTATGTCAGGCAGAGATCACCTCTGAGTAGGCGGTGTGTAACCGAGTACAGCTGGAGTTTCTTCAGTCAAGCTGCATAGGGCATCTGCTTGAGGCCAGTGATCCTCCTGGTGAGGTACTTCTGTGGTCTTTCCAGTTGTTGCAGGTCTTGTAAGGTACATCCCAAATGGGGCATTGTACTCTATGATGGGTCTGATAAGTGATGCATAGAGGGACCAAATGACCTCTTCCGATCTGAATGCAAACGCTTTTGTGATTAGGTGGGCCACATAGAAGGATTTTCTAACCACTTTAGCAATGTGATTATCAGAGGAGAGGTTACTATCTACTTGGGTCCCCAGATCCCTTATTATGTCTTCCGTATTTAAGGGGCTACCACCTATGTGGTAGTTTGTGGGTACTTTGTTTTTTCCAAAGGGGATGACTATGCACTTTTTGTCATTTAGCTTGAGGCCATGGCTTTGACACCAGGTATCTGTCTCAGTGAGACCCTTTTGGAGGATGTCTGTGTCAGCCGGAGAGTCAATCATAGCCCCTAGTTTGCAGTCGTCTGCGAACTTGGTCAGCCATAGTCCTCCTGTGCTGGCCTGTACCTCTGAGAAGTATATGCCAAACAGGAGGGGTCCTAGGACTGAGCCCTGGGGAATGCCACTTGTAACCAGTTTAGAGTCAGACCTAGCTACCGCAAATCTTACCATGTGGGTTCTGTCCGTGAGCCAGTTGGCAACCCATCTCATGACATAGGGGTTTATGTTCAGGCTGGTGAGCTTGTCTATAATACCTGAGTGGGGAATGGTGTCAAAGGCCTTTGCAAGGTCGAGGTAGGCTGTGTGGACCACCTTTCCCTCATCTATAGCCTTGGTAACTGAATCAAAGAAGTCCAACAGGTTTAGGAGGCATGATCTGCCCTTAACAAAGCCAAACTGGGTAGGGTCCAATGTTTGGAGGTTTCCAGTGTCTCTGTTAAAGAGATCCATGATGATGCACTCCATAGCTTTGCAGACCAAGCTAGTCAGGCTAATAGGGTGATAGTTCCCAGGGTCTGTTGTGGCGCCACCTTTGTGGAGTGGAATAACCATTGCTGTGCACCACTCTGTGGGCACATAGCCTGTGGAAAGGCTGAGTTTAAACAGTGTGTTTAGGTGAGGGCTTAGTTCATCTTTGAGCTCGTGTAGGATGCAGTCTGGGACACCGTCCAGACCCATTGATGCTGTGTTTTTGGCTTTGGAGAGGGCTGTTTTAACCTGAGAGTCTGATTTCAGGGGCACTACATTCTTCTGGTATAGTTATGGACCCTTTTGGGGGTGAGAGGGGGTGAAGCTTGCACTGAACCTGTCTGTCTGGATGTTGGCTATATCGGTCAGTTCAATGTATTTTGTGCCATTCTGTACTAACTCCTAGCAGATCTGAGAATTGCCACTGATTCTTGATGTAGCTAAAGAATGCCTTGTGGTTATCTTTGGAGCCCATGGCAACTTTTCTTTCGAAGCTAGCCTTGGATGATTTTATGAGGGAACATAGTTTCTTGCTGATACTGATCAGGGATGTCTTCCCTTCTTGCAATTTTGCTCTTTTCTGTACTAGTTTCCTCCTTCTATTGTATAGCTTGTTTATGGCAGGGGTCCACCAGATTGGTTTCCTTTTCTTGGAGGAGTGAGTCTTGGTTTTGTTTGGGATAGCACGATCCATGCATTCTTGTAGGTGCCCGTAGAGTGCATTAGTAAAGGATTTTGCAGCTTGGACAGCGTTATCCTTTAGCGTGAGGGCTTTGAAACTTCCCACCTCGGTTTTAAGTAACGTGAAGTTTGCTTTTGAAAAGTTTTTCACGGTGGTTTCTTTGACTGGGTGTGGTGGCGGAATGTGGATATCCAGAGTGATTAATTTATGTCTGATCTAACCAGCGAGGGGTTGACCTGCGGTGTGGAACACCAGTCACCCATGTTGGTGATGACCAGGTCCAATATGTTGTCACCTCTGGTGGGAGTGTTGACCAGTTGATCCAGGGGGTTTGAGTTTATAAATTCTAGGAAATGTTGGGCAAGGGAGTTTGTACTTGAGTAGTTCTCCCAATTAATGTTTGGGTAATTGAAATCACCCAATATCAGGGTGTTTGGTAGGACCTTTATGTTTCCCAGTGTTTCCAGGAATGCAGAGTGGGGGTCCTGGAACATGGTGGGTGATCTGTAGCAAGCTATAATTTGAATAGCAGTTTTGCCCATTGTTAGTTGCACTTGGATGATCTCTGAAGCATCGTGCTGTGCCACTAACTTGGAGGTGTGGGTATCCTTGATGAATATGAATACTCCCCCGCCTTTTGTATTTCGGTCCGGGTTTTGTGGCTGAAATGTATGGTATGAGTTGTAGCCTGGTAGTGCTGGGGTGCTCTCTGGTGCCTTAAACCAGGTTTCCGTTACTGCACATATATTGATTTTCTCCATACTGAGGAGTGCCTCAAGTGCATGCATTTTGAGGTTTAGACTTCTGGCATTGAGTAGCATTACCCTCAGTTTTTTGTTACTTGTGCTATTTACTGCGGTGGGTTTGTCTTTTGAGCCTTGCCTAAAAAAGGCACTATGGGGGAGGCAAGAGCCTTGACCAGTATTCAAAAGCCTGAGGGGTGACAGGTGCAAGCCGTCTCTAGCATGTTCACTGTGAGAGAGGGATCTTTGAGCAGCCTATTTGTCCCTGGAGGAGTGGTTTCAGCCCATAAATTAGTTTATTGGCCATTTTGGGCTAATTTCTATCTCTTTCATTTCCCTGCTATAAAACCCACATTTGCAAGGTTTTTGTGCTAGTATACACACACACATACACACACACACACACACACACACACACACACACACACACACACACACACACACACACACACACACAGATATTCTTTTTCAGTGTGTGCCTCTGTCAGTTTGTCTTGCTTAAGACAGATCAAAATTTGCAGCTATTTGTAATTTCCATTATCTGACGCTCTTATTCAGTCTGGATATTTAAGCTATAAAGATGTTCATTTACTTAACTTGCTAGTCACAGATGAAAATGCGAGATGTCACTAGGGCAATGATATAATTTTTTGAAATCTACACTGCCTTGGAACAATAACAATTCTTTAAACACCATAAAAACAAGTCTAGGCCAACTAATTAAAGCACAAATACATAAAATGCTATTTTTAAACATTTCTATAAATCTATATATGGTTGCCATTCAGGACGTAGACACTTAGAAGGATATTATCAGAATATTGACCGTTCAAAATGTATATAGTGCAGAATGTAGATAGAGATAAGTGGGTTGGTATTAAGGCTAGGAATGTGTTTGCACATGTTTGGTAGCGTTAGGTAAGGGGATTATTGTGCATGTTTGTTGGTGCGTGTCTGTGTCTGAGTCTATCCGGTACAGTGGTAGTGTTATTGAATGGGTTGTTCTAAGCTGGGGTGCAGGGTTAGAGTTAGGATGAAAACACATCTGTAAGTTGGTATAGGTGGGGGGTGGGGGAACCCCTTACATCATCTTACCCTGACCCTAAACCTGCATCTTACCTTCGAAAAACCCTTTCTGCGACACTATCACTATTCAGGCAAACCACATCCTATGATATCGGTAGAGTTTTCCTTCATTTTAGTATATTTTTAATGTAAATGGCTCAAAGTAGACTGTTTGCCTTTTTTTTCAATTAATTTAATGTGGGTTTAGGTATTTTCCTTTTGTCAGTTTGAGATCATGGAACAATGGATATTGTGAAATGTGTCCTTTCTGCACTGCAGTGTGATGAAGAAGTTGATGTTTATAAGTAGCAGTGGCTGCGGGGGACTTGCTCTGCAAAAATAGTGATTTCTGTGCTTTTCATTTACTTTTGTTTATTTGTGTTTTGAGCATTTTTTTTGGTTGATTTGTCAGTCAGCATTTGGAAAATTCAACCATTTACAATATAATTACATTTGTGTATGTATATATATATATATATATATATATATATATATATATATATATATATTTTAGAGAAAGATACAAAGACACACACATACTGGTATCCTTTTTCAGTGTGTAATGTTTCTGTATTTATATATTGTATCAATAAAGATAAAGGTAGATAGGT